>NW_008238464.1:12436917-12494570 GCF_000691975.1 Corvus brachyrhynchos
GCAGGGTCCCCATTTTGTGGTGCGCGTTCAATCTCGGCGGTGGGGCTGATGATGGGCTCGGTGCGCGGCTGAATATTGGTGTGGTGTGATGTAAAGCGAATGACCCTTGACCTATTTAATGATGTGTTGTTGGGTTCTGGGGCAGGCATCCTGCACGGCGCAACAAGGGGCAAAAACACCAAGCCACACCCTAAAAGTTCGGCTCACATATTAATTCCTCAAAGTCGGCGTTTAGAGGGAATAAAGGCTTCCCTTTATGTGTTGCCTTAACATGCCTCTTTGCTGTTCTCCACGAGGATTCGTACGGCGTTTCTCCCTTCCTGACGCACGAGCCTTGGAGTGTGGATGTGGATGTGTGCGATGGGGGAGGGGAGGCGGGCTGTTCGGCGCGGCTCACCCACCGCCTCCTCCAAAAAAAGAAAATATTGCAGCATAATGTTGCAGAAACCTAAAATATTCCATTGAAAAGAGTGGTGATTTGAAGTAAAATGGAGTGTAAAATTAAAATTTCAAGACTAATAGTATGAAAATAAACGTTGTGCCAGAGGGAGATTTGATTGTAGGTAATAAATACAAGGTCTTTACTCTTGACAAATAGGATGTTATATCTTTATTCCTTACCCCATTTATTAGTGGTCTTTTAACCAGGACTGCTCGTGTGGCATGTATAAGGTTTAGCATCATATGCCTTGTGTACCATGTGACTGCACATACTGGGTTTAGGCCTCTCCCTGTCCTGCAGTCAGTGTTCTGTCATGTACAGGGACACTGGGCAGGTTTTAAATTAAATATATTCATTCTGTGATAGCAGATGTTGTTGGCAAAGAGAGACGGATTTGTCCTAGTGTGTGTTTTGGCGTTGTTTTTTTTGTTTGGCTTTTTTTTCAAACAATTACAGATAATAATTGCAACATCTCAACGACAGCAATAGTAAAACAGGGAAGCTTTCCCACAGAAGATTTGTAAAGGGGGTGGGAGGAAAAAGGAAAGCAAGAGGGGGAGGATGCTATCACATTAAAAATGCTTTAAATCTCTCTTGTGCTACATGTAATAATGGTAAAAACAGTGGAGAATTTGAGCAGAGCTGCTGTTGTCATCTCAGTGTTTAACACCTTCAGTGAGCCATGCAACAGCCAGGGGCAGGGCAACCCTGGGTGTACAGACTGGGGAATGAGAGGTTGGAAAGCAGTGCCCAGAAAGGGACCTGGGGGTCCTGGTCAATGGAAAGTTGAACATGAGTGAGCAGTGCCCTGGCAGCCAGGAGGGCCAAGCGTGCGCTGGGGGGCATCAGGCACAGCAGCAGCAGCCGGGCAAGGGAGGGGATTGTCCTGCTCTGCTCTGCACTGGGCAGGTGGCCTCACCTCGGGTGCTGGGGGCAGTTTTGGGCGCTGCAATGTAAGAAAGACATTCAGCTGTTACAGGGTGTCCAAAGGAGAACCATGGAGGTGTGAAGGGTCTTGAGAGGAAGCTGTATGAGGAGTGGCTGAGGTCCCTTGGCTTGTTCAGGTTAGAGAAGACTGAGGGGAGACCTTTATTGCAGTCTACAGCTTCCTCACGAGGGGAAGCAGAAGGGCAGGCACTGATCTCGTCTCTCTGGTGACCAGTGACAGGACCTGAGGGAATGTCCTGAAGCTGTGTCTGGGCAGTTTTGGGTTGTATGTTAAGAAAAGACTCTCCACTCAGAGGGTGGTTGAGCACTGGAACAGGCTCCCCAGGGATCACAGTACCAAGGCTGACAGGATTCAAGAAGCATTTGGACAGTGGTCTTGGGCACATGGTGTGATTTTTGGGATGTCCTGTGCAGGGCTACGAGTTGGACTCAATGATCCTTGTGGGCCCCTTCCAACTCAGTATATTCTATGATTTGAAGATTTTTTTTTTTCTCCCCTAAGATGAAAAAGCATGTCTCAGAAGCAAAGAAGATTAAAAAATTCACATACTTGTAAACACTGGCAACTACACAACTGTCCAGGTCTCTTAGGACATAAAAAAACCCTCTGCAGATAAGTTGTCATATGAATACATCCTCTGCCCTTCCCCCATCCAGTTGAGTAAGATGACTCCCATGTTCTCTGCTATGTCGCTGCTGTGAGTTATGCTACTGCTCTTTTTTAAATGATTGCAGATATTCTCCACAATAAGTAGCTAAAGAGCAAAAATAAGTTAAATCCTTGCTAGGGAAGGGGCACCTGGAATTGTCAGATTTCTGCTCCACCAGTTTGCCCAGTTTTCACTGAATCCTAGAATATGCTGAGTTAGAAAGGACCCACCAGGGTTGAGTCCAACTCCTGAGCCTGTGCAGGACAGCCCCAAGAATCCCACCATGTTTTGAACTCTTGTCAGGCTTGGTGCTGTGATCTCTTCCCTGGGGGAGCCTGTTCCAGTGCACAGCACCATCGGGGTGAAAAACCTTTGCCTGGTATCTAACCTAAACCTCCCCTGATTCAATTTCACGCTATTTTGGTCCTGTCATTGATTGTCGGATGGGCTTTTCTCATTTTTGTGATGACGGGGGCCAGAAGTAGATGTGCTGTTCACTTGATATGTCTAATGTGCCATGGCTCCTGGAAGAGCTTCCTGAATGGAGAGTCCTCCTCTGGCAGCAGCAGCTGTTAAAGGCCTGTCATCCCTTTGCTTGGAATGAGTAGAGAAGAATGTCTCTCAGTGTGGATGAGATCTTATTTCTCAGTAGCTGAGATAAGTCAGCAGTGCAATACGCTTAGGATTTAGCAACGTGCTGAATTTGGTTCATTGTGGAGATGAGGCTGGAAAAGCCATCCTGGGTTTTAGGTTTAGGTTGTTGAGCGATTGCCACAGGTAGCGGGGTTGGTGCGTGCTTCAGTGCCGCTGGCCCTTGTGCTTTGCTGCTGCTAAGAGTCCAGGGTTAGAATTCGTGCTGTATTAAACTGACGCTGTTTGTATTTTAGTAGTGCTGAGGGGCCCCCATTCAAATCAGGGCCATTGGGGGAACGTTGTAGACAGTGGTTCTCACCCTAAACAGGTTGTAATGTAAGTGAGGGAAACAAAAAGCCAGGCGGGTAAATGCTGGTAAAAACTGACTCAGGGGAGCAGCAGCTGATTGTAGTGCTTTATCTGCTCGACCATGGTGAGATCTCAGCTAGTGGGAGAGAGGAGAGTTGTTAACACCTGGCAGCACGGCTGCTGGTAAATCCGTCCGCTCTGCCCAAAGAGAGGTGGGCGTCATAACGTGATCCATACCCTGGATTCGCTTTACTACTGCTCTTTTAATTCCTAGCATTCTAGATTATGTACACCAGCCTGCCTATAAAGTGATCCAGGTTTTATAACTCTTGGGACAGCTTCTTTTTTTCATAGTCTTCATTATGAGGCAAGATGGAAGTAATTTTGTAAACTCTTTTTTCAGCTGCTAAATTAAAACTCCACTCCCTCTTCCCCTCCCTCATCTTGCCTATTTTTAGTTAGGAGGAAATAGCTGACCTCTTTACAGCAAGAACCCAGACCCCCTGGGTGCCATTTATAGGTTTCTACCAAATGGCCTACTTGGACAAGTTGGTTGAAATTAAACAAAAACATTGGGACTACAGCTCTACATAGGAATAGCAGCCTTCCTGTCAGTACAAAATCTGTCATTTTAATGATACTGAAACAAGCACACAAATGTGAAAAATGGGGTTTAGGTTATTTTTCTTTTCTTCAGTAGACAATATTTTAAAAGCTTTTTTTTTTTTTTGTTGCTCTCTGATCATTAATATAATGGAATTGCATTAAGGATGACTGAAAGTATATTGTTTTACAATTACAGGAAGTCCCCCAAAGTTAGGGCAGTGTAAAAGCTAGAAGCAGTCAAAGAAGGGTGTTCATTAGAAAACATCATTGTTTCTGACCAGTGTTCTTCATGTGTAGAGATTTTGTCCTAGACACAGATTTATAAATTATAGTTACTAATGTTTAGTAATTCTGTAGAAATACAGAATTGCTTCTGCTAGCTTAACTTAAAGCAAATTTAACTCCACAATGGGTATGTGACAGTTTTTGAAGGTAAAGGTGCGCAGGCCTTTCATGCTGCTTTTCTTGAGCCACTTTTCCTGTGCATATTTGTATTTATTTAAAGTGATACTAATTAAAATACTGGGCTGTAGCAATAGTTGTTGCATTTCTTCATTTGTTGTTTGAGAAGAGTATATTGCCTCTGTTCTGTTCAGGTCCCAGCCACCAGTCCCTTGCTGTACTTTGGGTTATGAGCATGACTGCAACTTGGGGTTGGGTACATCTGATGGTGTGGCTTCCATCTTTATAATCCTGTTTACTTTATGCAGTTAAAGGGGCGTCATGATGTTTAGCCCCATTTCTTGACCACCTCTATTGGTATTATGGGCAATTAATAGGTGTCTGCTTGTCCTGTTTAAACTAGAGTGCATGTAAAGAGTCATAAGGTTATGTGAAGTTACAATGGAAATTTCTGCCAAGAACCCTGTGGTGTTCATGCAGTACAAAATCATGATGATAATACTGTAGTATGAAGAAACAATTATTTTAATATTTTAGCTAAGTGCATTGCATAACTACATTTTGGCTTGGATGTTGAATCTTACTCATTTGCTAGGCGAGGTTACACAGCACACTGACCATGTGGACGAACAGTGCCTTGATGCTTAGATGATATGACTTGTGGCCTGTTTCTGAACAGATGAGTAGTACTAATAATGTCTAATAATTATATATATATATGCTCATCAAAATGCTCTAGTCTAATTAAGTAGTGAGTTTTATTGACCCTTTGCTATTGGAAGGTGAAACAAGGCTTTTTGAAGACCAGTGTTCTCCATTAGTATGTAACAGTTGCTCTATGTATCACACCAGTGCCGTTTGAAATGTGATTGCATTTACTGACCTAAGTTTCATTTAAGCTGCTAATTCTTAGTTACAGTTTAACCTCTTACCACTGAGTAGAGGCATTAGAATACGTTGTTACATAAAATAATACTTTTATTAAATGAAAAAATATAGAGACATTAATTATGACTTTATGGGTGTTTTCCTGTTTAAACACAACTTTCCCATACCTCAGATAAATCACCAATAGAGCAAAAAAGCAACATTTTTCCCTTAGGCATTAAAATTACTTGGAAAATATGTTTTGACATTGTCTTCAAGAAAACAAAGAGGATTTTACTTCGGTGGATAGATTACCTTTGTCATTCTGCAGCATAATGCATTTGTTGTACTCCTTTTTGA
Source organism: Corvus brachyrhynchos (assembly GCF_000691975.1). NCBI lineage: Eukaryota > Metazoa > Chordata > Aves > Passeriformes > Corvidae > Corvus > Corvus brachyrhynchos. The sequence continues at coordinate 12,442,135 of NW_008238464.1, forward strand.
AGGCAGCAAACTTCACTGGATGTGCAGTGGCAAACTTTGGCTTCTGCTGTATTTTGCTGTGTAGCACCATCAGCTCTTCATTAATCCTCTGCCATTGAATGGAGACTCTGCAGAATATTCTCTAGTTCAAGAGAGAAGCTAACTATTTGTGATTTATATTTCTGAATCAAATAGTCATATTACAGAGGCCCTGCTGGAAGGGAGCAGTTGCACTGTTGTGATTAACACGTATACAGCTGTTGTTGTGTTTCATGCTTAGAAGTGTCCACTGCCGAGTTTGTGTTAATTTGAGCACAAACCTGTAGCCTACAGCAAGATAATTGGAAAGATGTTCTTTCAAAAGAATTGACCTTCACAGTGTGCAGTTAATAAAAACATGAGATTTTTATAAAGTGAAGTAAAAATATGGATTTTTTTTTTTTTTTTTGTAAAGTCATTTGTGTTGGTAACAGAATGAGGAATTGTTATAACAAGATGATGGTTTCAGTGTCATTTAGCAGCTATGAGTTGCTTGTTCACTGTACCACTGGGTTTAGTGTGGTTGCTACTGGCAGAGGATATGTGTGTGTCCAGAGACCCATTAGTATTAAGACTTGTGTTAGCAGATAGTCTCAGCTGGGATTGCAGAACAGGAATCAGTTTCACAAATATTAATTGTTTAAAATGAACTACACTAATTGCCATGTGTGAATGCACGCATGTGCACGTATATACACGTACATGGATAGCCTTAAGGTAGTCCAAAAAGTAGTTTTGGAGAAAAAAAGGTGTCACCCTGAGGTTGGAGAGTGATGCCAGTGTGCAGTGGCTTGACTTTCACATCCTTCCTGAACTAGGATTTGCTCAGGTCAGCAGCACCTGAGGTGCTGCAGAGCCAGTGAAATGACTGTAGACTGGGCCGGGCTGGATGTCAAGTTTTGGGAGAAGACAGAGGTGCAGCACCCTTTAATTACGTGCTTGTTGAGATGTGGCAAGGTCAGGAGTGCATACTGTGCTTGTACATCTGACTGAGCCTGGTGAGACCAGGAGGCGACAGCTGGGGCTGGATATGCATTTAAACTTCAGAATTATGTTCATTTTTTCATCCTTTTTTTTTTTTTTTTTTGACATTGTTTAGTTTTTGGTTTCTCTTAGAAGTAAAATTTAAACCCTGATCTTGACAGAGAGATTGAGGTAAAATTGCCCTCCTCCATAGCATTCTCCACAGATAGGGTTGAGCTTTGCTGATGAGTTAGGACTGGGAATCCAAGCACAGACCGTGCTGGTTCATACTGTGTGGATTAGTTTCCAAGGATATTTATCTGTTGCTTTTTACAGTCACAGAACAAACTTAACCCTTTTCGTGCCTATTTTACATGCACACGTGAGTTAGACCTCTAGGAATTTAGATATAGAATTGGTTGAAACACATGAAATATTTTCTAAATGTTTCAGAAAGTATTGGTAGTGCTGCTAAATAGATGGACTCAAATCTCTCTCCTTGCAGCTTAACTTTCCTTTTTTTTTTTTTTTTTTACTTTTTGGCTTTAGTTTTGTCCTTTTTTAATGTGAGAGCTTCTGTAGTTTGTATAGTTTACTTTTTCAGTTGTTGACTTTTAAACTAAAATACTGTAATCTGGGAGGTACAGATAAAAGGCATGCCTGAGGATTATTCTAATGAGAAAAACACCTTCCTTCCTTTGCCAATTTTCAAAAAAATGGAAGTGAGGAGCAGAAGCAAGTACATTTTTAGTAACATTGCATGGTGTTCCCAAGACAGATTTTATATCATTCTGTGAAAACTATTCAAGGTTTCTTTATTTTCATTTTGACTACTACTGGGTTTGTTTGGGTTGCTGGTGTTGTAACTCAATAACAATGCTAATTTGCATTTGGAGGAATCTGATTTTGTACTAAAAAACCCAAACACTCTGAGCTCTAATACTTCTGCTAGTATCAATAAGTGTTACATAATCAGTTAATTTAAATGAGCCAATTAGTTTAAAATTAGTGCATGACAGTGTATCATAAAAATTCATCCAGCTTCATTCTCACAGGATTTTAAGTGCTTGGAAAAAAAGAACCCTGAAGCTGAAAGGGTGGCCCAAAACGCAGTGTTAGAGTGGAAGGAAAGAACCTATTTATTACACACAGCTGAAATCTACTAAAGCATTAACATAATGGTTTCCCTCACTACTGATGAATGAAAATTACTTTCCTGGGAGACCACCATCCTGTCTTTACTACCTAGTCTGGTAGTGCTGAGTAGAGGTTAGGTAAAAAGTGGAATGTAGCTTAAGCCCTCCTGGGCAGTTTACAAGGAGGGGGAAGGTGAGTGGGAATGGACTGCCTCGAAAGTGAGGATTCACTGCTTTTAACCTGCTGACCATCAAGTGGACAAAGAAATTCTTTTAGGAATTTTCTGAACTGTGTTTATTTTTTTTTTCTTGGCTAAGGTGTCATGTCTTCAAAACACTTATTCCTGTGTGTTTCTTCAGTATTATAATGGTAGTATGTGTGATATGCGGGTAGTTTATAATACCTTATTTTGTGGTTACAGCAATGGCTTTTTTTGTGTGTCTGGTTTTTCTAATGTTTTATGTATTCGTATGCATATGTGCCTCACTGTGGATTAAATCTTTTATTTTAAATTTTGCTTAGGCTAAACAGTGAATTCTTCATGGTATCTACTATGTTACCAGCAGCATATATTTTCAGTTTAAAAACCACTTGAAACATGGAAGGGTTCTGTGTTCCCTAATGACAACATGTTTCATGCAATTATACATTGTCAGTTTGATCATGTGCGCTGAATGGTGGCTTTGTAGATAAGATTTGTTGTGCACAGCAGATGTTTATGTACATGGAGTCCAGCGTGAAAGAAATTTAATTTCCTCTTACTAAAAATAATATCGTGACCTGTATCTTCTACCTATTTAAAAAGTGCTCAGATAATTGCAGTGAATGATTTTGTAGTTGCTTTCTCCTGTATTCATTTTGCCATGAGCTTTTAAAGTACAGTATATTTCCCTTTTCTTAATGTAAATTTGAATACATATCTATGAAAAGAAAGAAAAAATCTGTTCCTTTAACAACCTCAGAAGGCAATTGATAGGGCACACCTTTCCACACCTGGGTAGATAATTTACATTCAACTTACAGTGGAATGTTATCTGCCTACCATCCTACAGAACTACTGTGAAGACTTAATTAATGACTGCTTTTGAAGAATTTTAAACAGCAAAACACATTGTCAGTTTATTTTGTTGCTAATTTATTCAAACATGTGAATGTAAAGCTCTACTTACTAAGGTAAAATCTCATTTTTCCATCAGCTTATCCATTAGGATAGCAAAGTATCAAAAGAAAATTATGAAACAAAAAGTTTTTTGTCCCTTTCAGTGTTCCATTTAGAGTTAGAAATAATGATTGCTTTAATTTGTTAATCTTCTATTAATCTGTAAGTTAGTTTCCTGGCTAACAGAGTTGGATTTAGGGTATTAGTTTGCCTCAGAACAAGCTTTTGTTGCTTTGTCCTTCAAACTTTTTGTAATTGCTTTTAAACCTTTTATTTTAGTTACCTCCCCCCACAGCAAAAAACCTATTGGGGTTTGCAGTGGAGTTTAAGAGGTTTCATTTTAATGGCTATTTTGTGTGCTCCATAGTTTTTCTTTTCTGACAGCTCCATGATACCTGGGTAACTCCAGAAAGGACAGAGTTGGTGATACATTTGTGATCTGAGCATTCAACAAATCCTGTTATAGCTATGGCCTGATGTTGCAAAAATGTGTTTGGCTTGTGCAGGAGATTTCTAGGATCAGGCCTTATATGATGGCAGCACAGATTCTTGACTGATTAAGTAAACATTTCTGAGCCTTTTTTATAGCAACAGATGATGTGCGTGATTTTAGCTTCAATCCTGACAGGCAGTGTTCCTGTAATGAAGTGGAGATTGTGGTGTCCCTCTCCTTTCCCCTAGCCCACATTAGTAGGTTTTTTTTGTATGGCAAAACTTCCACAGTCTATTTTGAATAATATTCTTATCTGAATCTTCTCCATGTTCTTGGAAGTTTCTGTAGATGACAAATATGAAGTTGAGTTTTAGAGCCTGGTTTCTTCAAAATGTGCAGGAGCTGTGTTGGCTGTGTTGAAATCCACTGAGCTTAATATTTTGCAGTATAAAGTGTAAGACTTGGTTGCAAACACATACATTGAAAAGCGACCAGCACAGGTGGATGGTTGGAACTGATGAACTTTTTCAGTCAAGTGCCCTTAGTTTTTCAGTCACGTGCCCTTAGTTTTTCAGGCAAGGCCACATCATGAGGTTTAACAAACTCTAGCAGTGGCAGGATGGTCTCATTGCCTGTCTGAATCATGGTTAGTCTCAAAACTGTTCTGCCAAGTGTGACCTACCACATACAGAGCCCGGCATCTTGGAACTGGCACTGGATGCTTGTCTTGTGTAAGGGCTGCAAGCACCATAGCCTCCGTGGAGAGGATATATCAACCTTTTTTATTTTAATTTACTTTATTCTCTGGGGTGGTTGCTGTGTGTTTGACTGCAGTAGGTAAGGAAAATTACACAGAAGGATCATGACATTTATTTTTTTCACCTTAAATATAAATTTTCTGATTTTTTTTGTTTGATGACTCAAACGTCCTACGAATAGTTGTCTTAAATATTTAGCTACTTATGTGATTAGCACTGTCTTAATTTTTATTTTTGTTGTTGGAAGTACATATGGTACATTCTGGTGTCTCAAGTGGAACCAATGTCTTGCCAGCCTATTTAACGTGTTAACGTATGTGAGAAAGTGTGCCCTGTGGCCTGAAGCATCATTCATGTATTTGCAGTTGCCTCAGTCTTTTAATTTCTGTTTGTATGCGTTGCATTTGCTTAGATTGAATTTATTATTGATTTCAGCTGTTTGCAAATAGTCTAGTGACAGAGCATTTGCTGGTGTCTCCTTTGAGCCAGCATTTTACCCTCATTAGTCTATGGATGTGTTCTTTTGAATGTTCGCCAAATGCATTCATAAAACCGGTAAAATTAATAGAAGGAAAAGTGGGAGAGCCGTGTGATCTGTTATTTGTAAACAACATTATGAGACTGCCTTTCAGTGTTTGACCATACTTTACTGCATTTATTTTTTTTCCCCAAGTTTTCCCTTTTTTATTCATTTGGGTTTTACGAGCTTCCCGTCATATACAGCCATTTACTCAGCAGTTTTAATTGCCTTTTTTTCTGTGATACATTTTGGTTTGATTTGGTTTTGAAGACTAAAGCTACTAGGTAAATAACAACAGTAATATTTATCGGTTCTGTAATTCTGTAGTTTCAAATCATGGCTTGCAAGCTACTAGAGTACACAGGATTGTTTTTATAGAGAGCTGTGGGGTTAAAAAAAAAAAAGGAAGTCTGTTGTCATTGTTCAGTTTTACTGTGCAAGGTATCTTTATTGCTCCACAAATTTAAAGAGTTTTAAAAAATGGTCTAATTATATTGTAAACTTCTTTAAGATGTGATGATACCTATTTTTATGACTTTACTGCTTTGTGGGTGTATATATCATTATGCAAGTAGTAATCTTGTTTTCACAAAAGGTAATTTATACCAACTTTAAATTTTGGCATCAGTTTGGTTACATTGTGCAGATATTTATGAAAATATCCTTTCTCTTATATAGGACTGTGAACTGTATTTTCTCTGATAGAATACAGATCTGGCTGATCCTTAATTGCGCAAAGAATAATCTGTAGAGAAGCATTTGGATTCCCTTAGTTTGTGTTTACCAGGTCTGTCATATAGGAAGCCTGCTCAACTGATTTTTCTTTTCTTTTTTTCAGCGTCTTATGCAGTACTGGTTTTGGTTTTGGACTACAGCTATTTATATGGCATCATCTTATTTCAGTAAATCCAAATTCTTGCATGTTAAAATGTTAAGACTTTTGTTACTTGATGTTACTACATTTGTGTTCTCTCCTTTGCTTGAGAGCAGCACTCCTTGCTAATGTTAGGAGGGCTGAGGTAGAGGAGGTGTGTATGGTGGGAGTGGGGTTGGGAAGTAAAGCAGGCTCTGGCTGTTTACACATTCCAGGGAACCATAGATCTGCTCTCTTTGAGGCCTGAAATATTTTCCTTTTCACTATCAGTCTTGCAGATCTGGGGTATTTGGGCACACTGCCAATAAAAGTAAATAGCAATGTGTTAATCTCTTAGATTGAAATGTAATAAACTGTATTTTACCTTTTTTTGTGTGTGCATAAGAAGAAAAGATTAACTGCACTTTATAATTAGTATATGACATTTCTAGAAATACTGAAAGTTAGGACTCTTGCGATAATTTCTTCAGGAGTTGCCTATAAAAGGATAAAGTATATTTGACTCTTTCCTTCTTGCTAGTTTATTACGAAGGGAAAGTTACATAATCAAATATTTTTGATAAAAATATTTTTGATAACTAGATTTTCTGTTTTCAGCATGATAACCATTGGCTCAAGGAGCTGAGGACGACTCCCTCTTTCTCATTTCCATGTAATGTGTGTATATACATGCATTTTTTTCATTTATTTTGTGGTAGGCTTAATCTGTCTTGTAGTCTTCAATTGGATCATTCTGGCTTCCAGCACTTACATTTCAGAGTTCTGATGAAATCAGATACAGAAAGCCATCACCTGCATGTCTTGTTTGTTTGTTGTTGGTTTTTTTCCCCAATATTGGAAGTTATTTCCTGCAGCCTGCACTAAAATAGACTGAGCAGGCAAGCAGATGAATAATGATTTCTTCCAGGTTCTGCTGGAAGAAATTCTGTTCTATGTAATGAACAGACCTTCTGTTTATTATTATTTATTATCAATATTTGTATACATGCCATTTCCTTTCCCTGAAGCTTGCTTTCTTGGGCTTTTTAAAGCTGTATGTTATGTATGAAATTATTGTTTTATTCCAAGTGGTGCAGTTATGCCACTTTGTCATTCCAGCAACTTGCTTTGTCACTAGGACTTGACATGGCTTAACTTTTTGTCGTAAACACTTTCCGAACAAAACGTGTTGTCCTCCAGAAATATTACCATATAATTATGACACACACAAAAAAGACAGTCTCACTGTGATAGCAGCTGTTACCTTCCGTCTTAGGACCATTCTAATACATACAGTGCAAAAGGTAATTCAGACCATACAGTTGGGGTTTTTTTCCAAAGGCAGCCAGTTGCTTAAAACTCCCTTGCATAGCTGTGACTGCCATCTGATCTGCATTTAGAGGGATTAAACTGCTTTTGGAAAAGCTGTGGGCTTCTTCAGCTAGACCACCAGCAAATTGGATAAACTTGTAAGGTCTCTCTTGACTATGTTTTTAAGAAAAAGTGCTGCTCTCATCCTGTAGCGACCTGAATATAAAGCCAGAGGTTTTTTGGGGTTGCTGTTAGGCAATATCAGACTGTTGAGTTTAACCTAAATGGAAGTAAACATGAACATTACCTGCACCTCATTATTTCTGTGCTTTTATGACAGACACTCAAGCTTGTTTGTATAGTGGCTATGGCTTATGTTGATTATGTTGTTAATAATTTGTATCTGTAGTGTGTGCACTGGCTGGGTGCTTTAGAAGCCTACGTTTTTGAATATAGATAGCTAAGTAAGTGGCTTGTTTATGAGAAGCCTTGGGTGGGTACAGCTCCAGTTGAAGTCAGAGGAATTGGTGGCTGCTTAGTGCCTGGATAAATGATTTGTGTTAGTACAGGGATGCATCGTAACATTGGCAACAAAAGATCACCTCCATCTTTTTACCCTAAATTAAATAAAGCATTATGTTAAAAAATATTTTAAAGAAAATGATCGTACCAAATGGCTACTACCGGTCTGTATAGAGGTGGGTGGATTTTTTCCCATGTGCATAAGTTTCATGAAAGGAAAGAATTTGACACTGATTCTCAGCAGCAGATTCTCACATTTGATATTCGGGTGACTGTGCAGGTTGTATATGGTTTATGTAGAGGTTGGAGGGTCTCTGTTGTAAATTAGTACCAAGTTTGTTTACCATATGTGCTTAGTTACATGTAATGTAACATTTGAGGTAGTGAGGAGATGTACTATTACTGTAGTAGTGATTCTGTTTACTATTTGTTACAAATATTTCTGAACTAAAAAACCATGAGAACTTGTCTTGTGGTTGGAATAATAGGAAATGGGAATTTTATTCTTCTTTAAACAAACAGAAACACTAAAAAACAATATGGGGTATAGTGACCTAATGCAAAAAAAAAAAAAAAGACCCAGATGCGCCTTAAAATTAGATAGATTTACTTATTAATTATATGTATAAATATCTAGAAATTAGCAGTATCAAATGTTGAACTGTACTGTGTAATAATTACATGCAAATTGCATTGGCTTGGAGGTTTCTTTTCTCTGTAGCTTAGTAGTGTCATCAAGCTGTTTGGGAACTTTGTGTAAGGTATTTTTTGGAAGAAGTTTGATGTGAAGAACAAAATGTGATGTATTGTTCCTGTCCACAGAGGAGTTTAGGACCTCTAAGATAGTAGCTTAGACTTCTCATTTTTTTCTCTTTTTGTTTAGGTTGAAAATATTGGCCTGTAAGAAGCATACTGTAGGCTGTTTAAATATTGACCATTAATTTCGAGCCACAGAAACTATGAAATGAAAATTTAGGCGTGCTTTTAAAGTTTTGATTTTCATCCTTTGTTGCTAGTAACAAGTACTTTGACAGCCAAAATCCACATAAAAAATTTGCATTGTTGACCTAGCAAAACAGTTGGGTTAATTGTTCAACACTACAGATACCTAATAGCTTTCCTTAGAATTATTATTTAGTACTTTTTTTTTGATCCACAAAATTTCTGAGAAATCTTAGTTATGTGTCTGGCTGATGCAGTGAAAAACCGGCAGTCACAGGGGCATGCAGCTCATAATGGAAAGAGCTGTTAATAGTACTTAATTTGTTTCTTCAGCTCTAGTGATTGGAAACATAAGAACACTTCTAGTACATCAGCAAGCTACTGTTTCAAGAGACCTTCATAGGGAAATGATAAGAAGTAAAGGATAGTAACTTAGAGATAAGGAGGACAATCTGGGCCTTGCAGGAGGAACCCTCGCCCATCCGGCAGATTTTTGTTGGTCTTATGCAATTACTGTTTCCAAAAGGTTTCTCTCACAATTGGTTTCACAGTTTTTGAACCTGATAATTTCAAAGCCTATTCTCGACTAGCCTGCTTCCTGTGAAAAGTGGTGTTTGGTGAGGTGTTCATGTGTGCCACATCATGCTACTGAGAAATAAATTGTTTTGATCCTGCAACTCTTGCTTCACTTATTACATTTAATGTTCCTTTTGGGGGAGAGGGAGCGAGAGTGAAGGAAACAGCAGTGCTGATATGATGTGGTTTATTGGAGAGAGTGGCACGCACGCCAGCTTTCCCCCACGTTCGATCTTCTCCCTGATTCTTATCCATGGTAGGTCTGGTTGAAGCTGGTAGCAAAACAGTAGCTTAAAGAGACTGATCCCTTGGAGGTAAGAATTTACACAGCACCAGTTTCAGCCTTTAATTGAGAATTGGCCTTTCTGAAAGAGAAAATTGGTTCTGCAAGTGTTAATATATTGCTACAAATTGTTCTGTTGATGAATCTTTAAAAAAAAACTCATGAAAGTAAACCAGAACAAAACAAAATTAAAAAACAAAACAAAAATAAACCCCAAAAGAAACCCAACCAACCAACTCCCCCACCCCAAGACCCCCAAACAAACAAAAAACCCAACCAGCAACATCCCTCACCAAACCAAAATTAAGCAAATGACAGACTTGTTAACTGAGCACTTATAGTTTGCCTTAGGACGTAGGTGCTTACATTTTGAATTGATTTTTAATTGTCATCTTGATGTGTGTGGGAGGTAAAGTGAACTTTTAATGAAAAACATTCTCATAAGAACAGTTGCTATTTGTGGTTCTTCTGGTACACTTAGGTGTATGTTTGGGAGGAAGGGAAATGACATATTAGTATTTTCATGTCTTCTAAATCAAAGAGTTGCCTCACTTATCTTAAGCAACGCAGTCTTTAGATTATATCCAGTTGTTTGTCTGCTGCACAGATATACTTAATTTTCCGGTAAAAAAAAGGTTTCTTATTTTAAAAAACTGTAATTTTTTTATAACATTATAATTGCAAGCACATTAATTAAAATGCTGGTGATAAAAAGGGTATTTGTTTAAGGGAGCTGATTATGCCTGATGGTACAAGATCAGAATTAGACTAAAATTTTGATATTATCTATCATGCTTCCTTGCATATATGCCTTTATTCCAGTTGTTTCTGCAATAGTTTGCAGACTATTTTGCCTGTTGTATGATTGCCAGTACTGTACAGGTTGACACTGATCTAAAAAGGAGCTGTGTTTGTAGCTGAGAAGTGATCTTTTTGCCTGTTACAAATACGTCTTTTTCCTTCTTGAACTTAGTTCAGTGTAGAAGTTAACTTAATAAAGCCATTTCCCCCTTAATATTTAGACTTTCAGTTCTTAAACATTAAAACCAAAGTGCTGTTAGCTGTATTTTGATGAATAGAAGTGTTCAAGGCTGGGGTGAATGGGGCTCTGAGCAACCTGGTCTAGTGGGAAGTGTGTCCCTGCCCATGGCAGGGGGGTTGGTATGAGGTGATCTTTAAGGTCCCTTCCAACCCAAACCATTTTATGATTCTATGAATATGCTGAAGTTGAATTTTAAATAGTTTGACTTCAAACAAGCAAATAAACAAAAAAAAAAAAAACAGAAAAGGAGACCTCTTACAAATGTATTTATGTACTTAATATTTCTGTGAAATATGTTTTTATTGTAGGCCAGACGTTTCCTTCATATAGATGTGGCTGTAGGTGTTCAATATTTATGTCTGTGCATAACTGCATACACAATAATTTTACAGGAATAAACAGCAGCAGTTGTGTGCAGAAATCTTAGTGTGTGTGTGGTGTGTGTATGTTTAGGACTTGACCTTAATTGCTAGTTTATCATTCCTAAGAATTTCCTGTCTGGAGTTGAAATGTTTTAAAATCCATCTTACTTCTACTTTGTAGATTTAAAAAACAGTACTTGGTAACTAAGAGGTTTCAATGGGCAGTGAACACTACTTGTTGGGCCTTCTGGTTTGTCTTTGTGGTTCATGTTTAATCTTTGGGTACCTCCAGCCACCTCTCAGTGAAGGCTGGGTGGAGGAATGTTTGACTGCTGCCCACAATGCACTTAGAGAAGAGCAAGTCTGTGAGGCTTCTATGTAAATAGCACAGCATTTAGTAATGAGAAAGTTAGCAACTCTCTTAATTGCTCATGAGACATACCTGTGTAGAATTGTGCTTTGAAATTTTCTTTCAAGTTATCTCCGTATGTCCAGTCTGAATTTTATATCCACCAGCAATGCAGACTCATTCTGCAACTAAAAGAAAAAAGTGTACATTTCAAACATTGTCTAGTCATGGTTAGTTCCTCCTGTTAGGATCCTTAGAGAAGTTAATGCTCTCTTTTGAGATGAAGGAGGCCTGTCACCAAAGGAATTTAATAAATTGCAGTGGTATTCAGAGGGCAGAATGAAAAGACAGGCGTGGGGATCGCAGGTGAAGCTTTAGTCACATGAAGGAAACAGTTGTAAATATGCAGTCTGGTTCATAATGTAGGAAAAAGGGAACTCATGGAGTTCCCAGGCAGTGTACATGGAGAGTTTGGGTAGTTTATAAATGTTTGAGGTGGTTTTTCCCTCTTGCAAGAAACAGGATTTTTCAAAGGCTTTCTGTATAAGGCAGGCACTGGGCTTCATTTATCCAGCCATTTTGAGAAACAATGTGGATGTCTTTTGTATTGTTGAAGGACATGGTTTGCCATATTCTCCAGAATTGCTGTGAGGTCAGCCTGTGGGGCTGTGTCTGCCATGTGTGCCCAGTGCTGCAGACCAGCATCCTGCCCCAGCAGGATCTGCTCTCGGGCTATCGGTCGGGCATTGCAGGCGCTGCTTGGTGCCATGCCTGGCTCCTTGGGCATGTTGCTGCTCACCATTCTCCCCTGACCCACATAAAGCATCCTCTGGGACAGTGGAACAGGTTTGATGGAGCCTCTGTGCCTCTCCCCGGGGAACATGAGAAAGAGAACTTTGCCACGGGTGTCTATTGTGGCAGAACGCGTTGGCTGGCAGATGCTCTGGGAAGCCAGGAAGGAGGTGAACAGCAGCAGTGTGAGGCAGCAAGGCCGAACTTGCCTGGCACAGCCATATGGCTGTTGAAATACTACTGAATTGCTTCTTGTTGGTGGGCAAGAGGGCTGGGGTTGGAGGAGCTGGGGAAGAGGGATGGACGATAGCCGTTCCTCAGTGCTAGGGGCTGTAGGATGTGCACTCCTCCTCTCCTGCCCACTGGCAAGAGCTGTCCATCGTCTGCGGCTATTGTTTGATGCAATTAGTGTTTATTGACCAAGACGACCTTAATAGGTTTCATTTGTGTACCTTGGTTTTATTGCAGTTTAGCCCTCTAAATACCCATGAGGCTCCTAAAATAACAAAGATACTATTAATTAGAAGCTAAGGATCGTAAGCTTTAAATCAGTATGTACTTCCCTCATTTTTAAACACCTGTATGTATTTAAAAATACACTTTCACTAGAAATGTTTTGATAAGTGATAGCTGATTACTATAGAAATCTCTGAAATTTCCTTTTTTTTCTTCCCTTTTTGTCTCTTGCTTATTTGAGACACTGTTGTCACATTGAATGTCATTGTAGTCCTCCAAGGTCACTGTTTTTCCCGTCTAGTCTGTTGGATGTTTTACCCCATAGTGAGGGTATTTTTTAAGTAGTAAGAATAACGTGAAATCATTTTCAAATCCGTAAAAGTAAACATAAGAATTACAACTGTTTTAACCTGTGAAGCTATTCTATTCCGCTTGTTTGAAATTGAGCAGATTTCACGCTCATGGTATCTCTTAAAATGGAAGGAAATGGAGAGAAAAGAAGTAGCAATAGCTAAATGAAAGGCCTTAGAACTAAAAGCCTAATGTGTAATAGAGTATTTTTAAGCCATTTTGCAGTCAACAACAAAATAAAGCAAGTACGTTTGACTAGAAGCTGAAGTCTTCTACTGTGAAATGGAAATTTATCTGGTATATTGTACTTTTAAAAATATATTGTTTGTTTTTCTGCTAATGAATGCATGCCAGATTATTGTTTACCAGTTACTGTTCTAGTCCAGATCAGAATTGAAGTTGGCAGAACATAAAGGAAATTTCAAGACAGCTAAATATCATCATCCGGAGCTTCATTTACTGTATATTTTTGTAACTTCAAAAGTACGATAGATTGAGGAACAGGCATATTAGTCACCAGCACAATTCACAGTTCAAATAACTTGTTATTTTTATGAATTTGTGCTATTTAAGAATTTATTAAAATCTCAGTATTACTGCCTTGAAAATTAAAAAGCCAGTTGGCTGTTAAGAATACAGCTGCTTAGACTGGAACACCAGTACTTCTCTTTAACTAGGAAGTGCACATAAAGCACCATGCTTTCCCTTGTGAAGTGGCTTGCCTGGCTGTGGTGCTGTGCAGTGTTATGTTACTTAGGTGTTTTGCTCTGCTGACAAGGAGAGCCATTTCACTGGATGTTAACTTGCACTGCTTGAATGCAAGAGTATGAAAAGGTTGAGAGGAAAAAGAAACTGAAATAATCAGTTTGTGTACCGTGGGCACATTAACAGCTACAGCTAGAGTGACTTCTGCCTGATTGCAGCATTTGCCAGCAGAAGCCAGAGTTTGTATGGTAAAAACTAAAAGGTGGATCAGCCCACAAACTATGCTTGAGTAGCATGAACTACGTGGGAGCTCAGGCATCTTGAGTACGTCCCCTGTGTGAGCATTAGTGAGGTTTTCCTACGAAACAAAATCTGTAGTTTGCATTCATAAAATCATAGAATATCTGAATATAGAAGTGTGAAGGGGCCCAGAAGGGTCATCAAGTCTAACTCCCTGCTCCTCACAGGGCTGCCTAAAACTAAACTGTAGGATTAAGAGTCATCCAAGATGCCTCCTCCAGCAGGCTTGGTGCTGTGACCATTTGCCTGGGGAGCCGGTTCCAGTGCCCAGCTACACTCCAGGTGAAGAAGCTTTTCCTAATGTGCAGTTTGGAATTGTCTGTCACTCCATTCCTCCCAGAATAGAACACTTGGTTCTGTTAAACATCAGCCACAGTTCCTCAGTGTTAATGTGCTCAAAGATAAGGAATTCCTCCAGGTGTTGTAAGGATTAGGGGCTGAGGGGGTAAAGGAGACCAAAGTCATGCCACTCCCTCACAAAATGGGAAGAGCTCTTGGGTAGTTTGTGGTTCATTCCATGGCATAGCGCTGACTGGCCAGGCAGCACATGGTGTAATCGTCTGGATAATAGCAGGAGTTTGTGAGGCTCTTCGACAGGCCTGTTCTATGAAAGTGTCAGAACCCAGATTTCTTTCTGCTGCTTATAGAACAATATATTTATTCGTTATGCGAGCTGCAGTCTGATATGAACTTAATTCAAAGCCTGTTGCAAATGCCTATTTGTGGAAGTGGCATGAACTTACTCTTTTTAAAATATGCTTTTGAGTGTAATTGCGAAATGCAGATAAAGTTATAAATCCATCAGCAAACTGACTATTTTAAGGCCATCTAGTCATGTTTCCAGAGATTAGATTTTTACAAATGTGATATTTTTAGATGGATGAAAGTGAGCATATACCGCATGCTGGAGGTATGAAGCAGCTTTGTAAGCTGTAAGTTTAAAACCTTCTGTTTACAATATGATGTTTTTAAATGTAATGGTGTACAGTATTTGTTAAATGGTATATCACTGTAGTGTAGCACAATTCTAAATGTCTGCAGAATCATCATATAAATTTATTGTTTATCAAGCAACTGGAGAATTTATGCTGATAATTAAGACTTCTTACGTAGTTAATTTCTGTAACACTTGCACAAGGACTTTTTGTTACTATGCTATGTAGAAAAGCATGTATAAATTTCTTTTGAGATAGATACTGGGGTGTAATGTGCAATACATAAAGGCTAACTTATTTTTAGAGCACATTTTCACCCTAACCTACAATAGGAATGTGGATTTTCATTACATTTTAATATTGGTTATTTCTGATTATGGCCCAGCTGACATTTCAAAACATAGCTTATATGTAACAAAATGCCTACCTCTGTCAGTATGTACATTTCTTGAAATTACTTGTGGTACAGTTCTCATCCAGGCTAGCCCTAGGAGGGCAAGCTGCACCTAGGAGTGCATCAAACAGCATCACCAGCCACTCAGAAGAGGTGATTTGCCCCCTGTATTCAGCATTGGTTCAGCTTTACCTTGAGCACTGCGTGCTGCTCTGGGCCCAAAATTTAACAAGGATGCGAAGGAGCTCGAATTTGTCCAGAGGAGGGCAACAAATATGGTGAAAAGGGCTGGAAGGCATGTCCTGAGAGGTGCAGCTGAGGACTTAGGGCTTGTCTCCTTGGAGAGAGGGAGACCAGGAAGCAACCTCATTGCTCTTGACAGCTTCCTAAGGAGGGAGAGTGGAGAGGGATGTGCTGGTCTCTTCTCCCTGTAATCCAGTGAAAGGATGTGTGGGAATGTCTCAGAGCTGCAGCAGGCTAAGTTTAGACTGGGCATTAGGAAGCATTAATTTACCAAGGGGGTGGTTAGATGCTGGAACAGGCTTCCTAGAGTGGTGGTCAACACCCCAAGGCTGACATTGCTTTAAGAGGCATTTGGACAGTGCCCTTACTATACACTTTAACTCTTGGCCAGCCCTGAACTGGTCAGGTGGTTGGGACTAGTGAGAGTTATAGGTCCCTTCCAACTAAAATCTATTCTATTCTATTCTTTAGCTGCGAAGCTCCTCTTATTTTTGTTACTAGACCTGCAGAGCTTAGTATCTCACAGATCAGGCTGAACATACATCCTGTAACCATGCAAAACAGAAGGAAAAACAAAAAGTACCCAGGCATTCCTTTACATTTGGACTTGATAGAGCTTGCTCTGAGTGTGGGTTCTGGTGTTTTGGAACTTCCACTTTGGAGAGTCAAGTAAAAGAGTTTGTTACAATCTGTTCTCGATACTGTTTTCCAGGCATAAGAAGCTTATTCTCCAGTAATGGTGTCAGTGTAAAACCAGGGTGATAACCCAGTACCACCTGTGTAGGTGGAGCTATTCTGCTAAAAGTGCTGCCATGTTTTTTTGGGATATTTTTTATAATTCTGTTGTAACCTGTCTAAACCTTAGTCCATTTATCTATCCCCTTGCTGTAACCCAGCAAGTATCAAGTGGTTTTAACCATATTATATTAGATTATAAAACCCTTCTGTGATAATGAGGTGCTTATGCTTAGCAGTGGTTACAGAAAATGTAATAGATATAAATATGACTTTATGGAAAACAGGGAGAAAGGACTCGTGAAATGGCGGTAGAGTGGACAACCGAGCTGCTATGTATGTTCTGTTTTGGGTATAATTGGCAGAGCATTCTGAAAGCATGCAGATTTTCTATCAGAATTTGCCAATTTTTTATTCTGGAGGAAAGAGATTATACTGGTAACTGGAAGACAGCTCAAGAGAAAAATGGGTTGTTCAGGGTTAAGCTCACCATGTCTGAAGATGATTTTTCCTGGACTGACACATCCAGGGTGTGATCAGTGCTTGCTTTTGTTTTCTCATTATGCTCAGATTTAATTACCTGTATTTAGCATGAAATCCCATGAGACTGGAAACCATTTACACTACTTTGCACCATTTTTGAAATGCTACACCCAGAATAAGTCATTTCTCTCCTGCTAGTTGTAGCTGTAAAGAAGTGGTGCTTTGAGGGAGGGGCCTCACTATGTAGTTGGATGGGATGAGGTACATGGATGGAATGGTTAAAACTTGAAAGCCTCCCTTCCCCTGCTTTTGCTCTATCCATTCTACTGAGAAATTATTAACAGGTGCTGAAGGCACGAGTGCTGCCTGCCCTGAACTCTCAATGCACAAAGAAAAAATCAAACATAGTCTTTTTTTTTTTTTAAATAAAAGGAAACCATTGGAGTTGGAATTTGTTGTGAGTGAGGACTAATACAATAGTATACTTACTGACTTACTGAATTTTCAGTGACAGTGAAATATAACTGTTAACATCCACATCAACTGTTGTTTTTCAATCTGTTTTTCATGTCCTACCACAGGGAGGACACTAGCAGAATGAGCAGGGATCAAGAAACTATTTTAATCAAACGTTAAAACACTATTGAGAGAGGTATGGCTGGGGCTGCTACGCTCAGAAAGAGATACAGACACCCTTCTAAAATAAGTAAGATTATTTTTCCCCTCCTTCTTTGCTTCACATCAGTGCTCATCCCATCCTCCACATCGTGTTTGTTAGCCTGTAGATTTTGAAAAGATAACATTTGCTTTCTCTCCATATCAAGATCTCAATCCTATTTGCGTTGACATTTTAGCTTTATGAGGGAGAATGCATTATGTAAAGTATCCATTAGCCTGCAAAATATTAAATTAAGTGTTGAAAACATGAGTTGTTTGTGGCGAGTGAAGCAGAGCAAGCTATGGAGATGATTTGTACTCGTCAAAATTAGATAAAGTTGTTGGTTTGGTTTTTTTTTTTAGGTTAGACAGAGAATCTAGTCTACCACTCACTTTCCTTCTTGTCTTTCTACCTTTGTTTAGAAAATTAAATAGGCGGAACAAAGGCCAAGTTCTTAATAACACAGGTGAAAGCATAACTATGATTTGTAGTTGGAAATACTGTGAGTAGCATTTGTGGCCATACATTCCTTTGGCAAGATGTTACTGACATTCTTCTTGAACATATAATTATGTATCATTGCTTAATAAGGAGAGAACTTCTTTGTTAAATATTTCTCTGTACTGTTAAGCTTTCAAACTGCATGTTGTAATCGAATGTTTTGGAAAGTATCAGAAGATTCAACTGCTGCATTTTTTTTCCTGGTGGGAGATAACACTGCTACAGCATTAACTGTAGTCTAAAATGGGTAAAAGTGTAATATGCAGTGGTATATTTGTGCATAAATAGTACAGGAATATAAATGAAATCTGTCTCAACATGCAGTCATGATAACATTCTTCCAGTTTGTTTACAAAATGAAAGAATATCTGTCTCTGGTAGAAAGTTCTGTGTTTAAAGCAGTGTCTCACTATCCTTTGAAGTGTTAAATCCTCCTGGGTTTCATTTTTTTTGGCACAAGAGTAGTGGATGTTTAAAAAGCCAACAACATTAGCTTGCACAGGAGCATTCCTGTCTTATTTTTGTTTCTAGGTCTGTTTCCTGTGTTGGGGGAAGGGGGATGAGAGCACAGCTGCTCCCAAAGTTCAAGATGAAGCTGCTTCTTTACTGTGTTTTAAGCCTTGGTCACAGTTTCTTACTGGAAGTCTTTAAATGAGCTTTAGTCTGATCTTCAATTGCGCTTTTATAGGCATGAAATCTCCCTTCTTTCCCCCTCTCTTCCCTGACCCCCCATCCCCCAGCAACAAAACCCACTCACTAATGAAACAAAACTGATTATCTGCAACATAAATATCGAAGAGGACCCTCAGAAGCAGAGCATTTTGATGTTCCTTGAGTTCAGCATCAGCTTGACAGAGCAATTGATCAATATTTGTTCTGAGAATTTTTTTTCCTTAATTTTTAAAATGTTGATGCAAGCCAACACAAAAGAATGGCTACTTTGGATACCAAAGCTGCTACATTTGAACCTTTATTTCTCAGATAAGCTGAAACATCACAGAGAATAGGAGATGAATTTTCTGCCTGTTTTTTTATGGTACCTCTAGTAATTCACATGGAAAAGTAACAGCTTACTCTTTTTCATTGCCTTATACGTATTTTAAACGAAGTCTGCCATCTGAATTCTGACATACATTCCTTGAGCAGAAACATTTCTAGCTTTTCATAGTTCTACAAACATATTAAAACACCTCTTTCTTCCATTTGTCCAGTTAACATTTTTATTGTCCTGTGTTGCAATCATATGTCTATAAAAGGAACAAACCAAGCCTGCAGTGGGAAGAATGTCATTGTTGCAGTTAGTCTCTTTCATGCAGCGGTAGGATGTTCTTTTGAGGTGCCTTTGCTTATGTAGACTGCTTAGGTGAGAAGGAAAGTCACATATTGTTGATTGTATATGAGTTTCCTGCTTGAGAGCAGATTGATGGTTGGATAGGAAGGGTGTGTTTTGTTTAAAATTCAGAATAATGTGGAAAAAAAAAATTGTTGTCTCCCAGAGGCATAGAGTCTGGGACAGCAGGTACTTAGATGTAAGTTCAGTTTTCAGCATGGCTGTTTCAGTCTGAAGATAGTTTTATCCAAACAGAGCTGACAGAGAAGTTAATGTTGGACTCTCACTGTTGATTTACAGAAGTTTTGGCATATTAGGAGGATAGGAGAAACTTGGCTGAGCACCAGTATAGAAGACTAGATAACTGAGGTAGTTACAAGCTCAGATTATGCTCTAGGTAAAATGGTGGAGTAAGTAGTGGAGGGCTTGGTAAATAAAGAGCATGTTGCTAATGCTTGTCAGCATGAGTTTGTTAAAAATAGGCCCTGTAACACTACTACTACTCTTGCTATATTTTTGAGCTGCTTATATACATTGGGCCGTTGACAAGGAAGTAGTGTGAAAATACATATTTTCCATAAGTTTACTCCGTTGGTGCTGTTTGGCATTTTTGTGAAGAGTCAAGAATGGTGCACAGTGAGAAGGACACACAGTAGGTGAATTAGACCTAAAGGAAGATTTTGGTGGTCCTTGAGTATCTGTGTGTACCAGTGGGCTGCCAGTCCTCCACACTTGAACATTTTCTTTTTTATCTGCCCATGTTAAAGTAATCACTTAAAAAGTTTATAGATTATTCAAAGATCAAGAAAATAATAAAGAATAGAGCAAATGAACGAGTGATTGTCAAACTGGGCAAAACAAGATCTTTGCTTTAGCACAGCAAATATACATGAAGGGACAAAGACATAGAGCTTCTTTTAGAGCAATAGACTCCATCCTGTGTAAAACATCTACGGCGGAAGGGCTGACGTGAGCGCTGGGTATGTAAGCTAGAAAAGTGTGGGAATGGGAAGGGAGATGGTACTCTGGCTCTGGGAGGTCTAGGACTGGATTGTTTTCTCTAGTTCTAGTGATCACAGGTAAAGGAGAAAATAGATGAAGGTTCAAAGAAGAGTTGCAAGATTAAATGGTGGAAAGAAGCCTTGAGTGTAAAGGTTCTTTGCGTTTGAGGTATTGAGCTTAACAAAAAGCTACAATGTATTCTCTTTGAGCCTTCTTAATGTATAAATCTCTGAACTTCTGTGTTTATTTCTAACTGGGAGAATAATGGAGCCCCTCTATTCTGATTCCAGTTCTGTCATGTCTTGACAGTTTTAAAAGCTTCACAAATTTTATATATAATAAGGGCTTAAGAGTATTCAGTGAAGTAGTTAAATATAATTACCTGATTTTATAGATGGAGAAACTGAAATAAAGTTGCATGCTTTAGTTCTGCCTCTGGATTTTTTATGAAGTACATTTACAAAAATCTCAAGGTAGGGCTATTTTGTAATTGTACTGTCCATTGTAGTGGTTCTGTGAGCTTTCCAAATTCAGGATAATGAAATTTTTTTTAAAGACAATTTACATTTGTTACCTGAGCTCTGATCTTGAGGAATTGTGTTAGTACCTGCAATCCTAAAACCGAAGTTCAGTGGAAACTAAGAAAGTTAGGGGATTTGTTAATTATCTTATAACTGCAAAAAGGAAACAGTAGCATAATGAAAAATAAACTAAGTACTTTATTTATTTAATCCAATGAAACATATGTGTATTAGTTTATGGGCTGCTCAGAAAAATCAAACAGGTGAGACTGGTATGAGCTGTAGCACATTCTGGAGAAAGACTGAAGTCAAGAAATGTGTGATAGAGTGAAACATACTGGAAATAGACTCAAGGAAGAGCAAGTAATCTTGCTCTTCACTTTTGAAAATGCATCAACTCACTTATCATGGAATCAGTATATTACCCTATGTGTATATATATATAAATACACGTGTGTGTGTATATATATATACGTATGTTATTTCTGTGGAAATTAAAATATATTTTTCTGTATTAAGAAGTGCCATATGCTGATGCTGGAGAAAAGTTTTAGTGCCATTTCTTACAATTAAAATATATATTAAAGAAGTAATGCAACCTCTAAATTATTATTGTATATTTTGCATAAATGTTCATTATGCACTGTCTTTTCCTATATTAGTAGCAGGAGGCAAATAGTGAACTAAATAATGAATACAGTACACAATATAGTGTTTTCAAGCAAAGTGCTTATAGTTAAACAAAGCAGTAAAAGCATACAAGCAATACAGAAATGTGGAAAGACTGAAACCGAAGGAATAAGGCATGGAAATAGGATCTGAAAGCAGTTTTCATATTACTGTATAAATAAATATACATATTTATCTAAACAGAGTTCGACTAATCCTTCTCAATTTGAATTTTCTCAAGGAAAGCTGCATACTTGCTATCCTATATCAAATGAATTATTTTTCAGGTATAAACTTGTCAGCAGATGTTCCACGGTTCTAGTCTGCTTCCACCCTCATGATATGATGGGGCGTGGTGCTACAAAACTTGGCTACTCTATGGCTGGGAAGAGTGGTTCAGCTTTAATTAGGTCAGTCTTTTAATATCAAAACCGTCAAGCCTTCCACTGTCCCAACAGATCCATCACAAAAAATTGAACCCACAAATCTCGGTGCTGTGTGTGTATACATGAACTCTTGGAACTTCAGTGCTGTGAGAGCTGTAAAACCAGAATTGTTTATGCTACCAACAAACAAGTAACACCAGGTCTTGCCTTCAGCCTGTTCTGAAGCCTTAATAATGACGCAAAAATATTCCAAGTGGATTATGAATGGTGGTAGTCTTGCAAATTATAAGAATATTGAGATTGTTTGTTTATAGAAAGTTTTAGGCAGATGTTCGGAGTCAGTGCTGAAGGGCTCAGCCCTGCAGCCAGACACAGAAACTGTGGCTGATTAAACCTGAACTGACTCAGCTACCATGTCAGAATTGTGCCATTACTCAGAGCCTTTTTAACTCATCGCAGGTGAAACAAGGCTCCATTTTTCTTCTCTAGCCGTTGTTACTTTAGAGAACAAAACCAAAATATGAACGTTACATTAATATTGTTGTCTGATGTGATCAGCAGGGAAGGTTTTCCTCACATGTGTACTCATGTATAGATGGTGGATGATTGTGTGTATGTTTTTAGGATTTGGCTGAATTTTCCTCTAAGCACTGTGTATATTGTGCACTTGTCACAACACTCAGTGTTCATTAGTGTTACAGGTAATAGAGGTGGAACATGTAAATACATTTGTAGCCATGGTTGCACAAGTCTGTTCTAAAATGTCATATTCAGTTGTGTAATACTTCTGAATTAATATGACTTCTTTTTTTCCACTCAGGAGTATTTTTTTACATCTGAACAATATAAGCAAAAAACCCACAGATTTTTAAATTGAATGTTACCAGAGAGGTTCCTTAGAGTCTGTATCAGTTTTTGAAGGGAAAGGGAGGGAAAGAAAAAAATCCAGAAAGAAATCAGCTTTTTCTCCTTTTTTTTTTTTTTTTTTTTTTTGTGTACTCAGACCTGCAGAGTTTTGTATGTAAATAATACATTTGGTGGTGTATTTATTTTGAAACAAAACTTCTCACGTGCAGCTGTATTTTAATGTTGGCAGCTATGTTTCTCTCCCACCTCAGTTCAGCACTAGCCTGTCTCAGTCTGCATCCTTCTGGGAGATGCGTGCCTGGGTGAAGGGAGAGTGATGTTCGCAACTCTCTCGTGATTTATAGCAGTATGTGAAGAAAAGGGCAAGACCCAATGTTACTGCGTCATATGTAATTATTGTTGTCCTTCCTCTTGGCATAGTTGCTCTTCCATTTTTACTCTTGGTGTTTTCTGGGTCAGAATTCAGGTGTTAAGTCCAATTCTGCCTCTGTCATCTGGCTGTCCTCACAGATAAAATGAATCTCATTTGTAACCACACTGTTTTCTTGAAGACTCTATCCTAAATTTCAATGTGTTTGGATTAAATTATTTTTACAAGAGCATGTAGTGACAGAACAAGGGGGAACAGGTTCAAATTGGAAAAGAGTAGGTTTAGATTAGATATAAGGAAAAAATTCTTTGCTGTGAGGGTGATGAGGCATGGGAATGAGTGGCCTGGGGAAGTTGTGGTGGATTTCCCATTCCTGGAGATGTTCAAGGCCAGGTTGGATGGAGCTCTGAGCAGCCTGGTCTAGTGGAAGGTGTCCCTCCCCGTGGGAGGGGGTTGGAACAAGATGATCTTCAAGGTCCCCTTCCAACCCAAACCATCCTATGAGCTGGGATGGGGCCAAGGATTGTAATGCCCTGCCCCCAGACTATATTTTAAAATGCAAGCATGGAATGCTAACCTTTTATGCTGGTTTTTTTTCTTTTATTATTATGAATTGAAATGTAAAGATGATATTTTAAAATTCAGTACTAAAAAGGAGACAACCAAAATGCTTCATTTTCAATCAAGCAGTCTCAGTTATGTTGATTACTTTGCTTGGACCATTTCTGCAATATTAAGCATGTATGATACTAAGTTAAATGAAATTATTAAAAGTATAATATGTTTTTTAACATAAATTTCAACTTGATTTCTATTGTACATCTTTGTAAATATTTCTGTATTTCTTCCATCGCATTTCTGCAGGATATATTCCAAATCTGTTTAGCCTATGTATTTATGGAAAATGTTCTTCCATCAAATTTATTAATCAGATGTACTTACAGTTGTTTTAAAAACAAAATTATTTTTCATTTTATGGATATTTTAATAACTACTTTGCGTTGATACCAGGAGTAATAATAATAAAAGAAATATTCCTGGCAGCAAAAGATACCACACACTATCCATCTTTATACCTTTTCCTAAACCCTATCTGTTGCCATTATGGACTGAGAAGCCATGGAACCTCTTGATATGTTTGAGTGATATAGATCAGTCTTCACAAAAAATATAAAGCTGCCCTGTGATTTCCATTGTTCCACATGTTAAAATGCATTACAGAGAAAAACAGACAGTTTTGTGTTATGTGGCTGGCTTTCACAGAACTGTGGATCTTATTGCTGTGGGTGGCACTTGAAAAAGTCTGGCTTCTGATTTTGTCTCATCTTACGCACTCTATTCTCTGTGCCCGGTGGATTGAACAGTGAACCATATGAATTTTGGAAGTGACTTTGGGTCATTCATCCTTGCTGGTTTTGTAGGTGCTGTTCAGTTATCAGTAGTCACTTGGATAATTATTCCTGCTTTTTCACAAATTTGTCAGCTCCTTCTGGCAGGTACTCCTGTTAAAGCACAGAGAGCTAATGTAACAGAACTTGCTAAAAAGTAATAGAGTGTGGCAACAGTAAAGCATTTTAAGCTTCCAGTTGCTAATTTTGTGTCTTCTAAGTCCAAAATAAAGTCTCTCCCTTAGTCCAGAGTATACCAGTGTTTTCCAACTGAATACAAAGTTATATCCTGTAATGTTTTGGCTGAATCCTCAAGAAGTTGTTTGACTTAAAATCATAAATATCTCTATGATCATACCAACATGTAAAAATTTCATAGTTATGACATGCAAAGCTCATTTTTAAACTTGGAGGTATCATGAAGTGTTGCATAACACAGGCCACCAGAGCCTGGCTATTACAGAAACCTAAAGCTTCCTGTACTCACGATCCATTCATCACAAAATGGGGAATAACGTGCCTTACATTCATCCTTGCATAGCAGCAATAAGGAGCTGAACTGAAGTGCTTTCAGCACCGTGGCATCCTCTGAGCGCTGAAGAAAACTGTCACTGCAGAACAGGTTTAAAGGCTCATGAAGAACTTGATCTTTCCAGTCTTTTACTGTACGTGGTCATGTGCACTTACTTGGGAGGTCCTTTTGCCATTTTTTTGCAGTCCTTTCACAAATGGATTTTTGAGTGAAGTTGTACTACCATACTAAAAAAGAAATATGCTTATATCAAGTTGTTTTCCATCTATGAATACCGAAATGAGTTGAGTAGAACACTTAACTCACTAAAGCGTGCATGGACATTAGTATTACACTCTTGGTGAACTATCAGGTGTTGCTTCTTTGCAGAAGCTTGCAATATTGCCGTAATTCAAGAATAGGCTTCCTATTAATTTTGGCCATTCTTAGAGATGGAGGAAGAACAATGAAGGTGCCTCTCTGATTTAGCTATTATGTCACATTTGTTCACAGACTAAAAGGAGAATAGCTGATCTAAGCTGCTTCAGAAAATGGTGTTCTTAGTCTTTATGTCATAGGAAAAATAAATATCTTCTTTTCTGCTCCACTCTCCTTTCCCCATCTGATCCTTGCTTCCTCAGGCCTGATTGCAGGTGTAGGAGGGTAATTGAAGCCTTGGACTTGTGTTATGCCTCACCTCCATCTTTCACATCTAGAAAGGAGAAGTTGACCTTATTTCATCTCTCCTTGATTGGAAAAAAGGAGACTTGGATAGGCTTTGCCTTAGCAGGAGGAACAGAAATGATCTGAGGGGCAGGAGGTCCATGTGGGTACAGTTAGCAGCCAATCTGAGCTACCGGCAGCTGTAAGGCTGGCAAAACAGATACCTAGTGAGAAATTTGGAGAGTTATAGGGAGCTCTGCTGCCCTTCTGGGTAGCCGCAGTACAGCTGCAGCAGGAAGCAAGGTTACTGCACTCTGTAAAATGGCAGCCCTGCAGGTGCTCCGTGTGTTACAGATGTGTGGGAAGAGTTCAGAAATTAAAGAAGTCTAGAAAAAAACTGAGTGCATTCCTACAAAAAAAAGGCTAATTTTTAAGTCAGTTATTTCTGGTCTTTGAATAGAGTTAGTACTGCAAGGAAAAGATTTGTGCACATGCTTAATGGTGAGCAAATGGTTCAGTGTTTTAACAAACATGATTGTTTTACATACGGTTGGATTGCTCACTGCTGATGAGAATTGTGATTCCCTTTGGTTAAGGTGGAAAAGATACTAGATTTGCTTAGGTGACATCATGCTATTATGATTTGCTCTTTCTACCTTTGGCATGGTCACTTAGTTGTATTTTTGATTAAGATGGGAACACATCACCACTACGGTGGGGTTTTCAGTTCTGGGCAAATCAAGATAAAAACATGTGATGACTTAGGAAAACCTGGGAAAAAAACAGCTAATAATATTTGTGTCTTGATCTTTGAAAGTCTTTGAAAGTTTTTTTGTTTTCATTTATTTTAAAGAAAAGCCTTTCAGCAGCAGGATACTCAGAACATTTATTGGAAATTTTATACACATTTTCCAAAATACTCTATAGCAGTGCTACCTAAATTTTCTAGGCATTGGTGTTGACTATTTTGGCCAAATACATTTAAGTTCATATAAGTTGATGACATTTAGAAAATTTGTCAGTCTAATAGAAATACCTCATTGACAAAAAATAAGATCATTTGATAAATCAAATCTTGTCTGTAGTCCAACCTGATCTTACAGAATTTTGAGGGCCCTTCCAGCTTCTCCCAGGTAGTTTTTCATTGCAAAAAATATAATTCCGTGAGAGACCATGTATGGAAAAGTCAGTGGAAAAAGGAAATATTTAGGGCCTAAATTGCAACAATGAAGGCCTGTATAGTGAGGGAAAGGATTTTTGCAGCAGCAAAAATACAGTAGTGGTAATATCCTAATACATGGATAACATTCACAAGCCACTTAAAAATATTTGTATGAGAATATGTTTTACGACTGCCAGTGCTATTCTGTGATCTTAACAGTTATGCAAATACTAGTGTGAAAAATAAAACCAAAAATTACCACAGATTTTTTTTCACCTGTGTAGAACGAGCAGAACTCGTGTGCTCAGTGGCCCAAGTGCCGTGGAAGTGCAGCGCGTGCCCTCGCAGCGCTGCGGGTAGCGGTGTGTGGAGACACGTGTTGCCAGGGACCTACAGCACCTGCCCTAACGCTCACACAGGGTGAGTTGGCTGTTGGGAAACCCACATGCCTGTTTCTGGAATGGCAGGAACCATGTCCGTGACCTTGGGAGGTACAGGCTTCATTAGAATATTCTGCGTCATGTTTTGTAAATCCTGTTTAAACGTTGGCGTGATGTGAGTCTACAAACTTGTATGGCACAATATTACCACAACTAAATGATAAATCGCTATCTTAAAAAAAACGAACACCACAGCTTATAACTATCTCTGCTGGATGTGGAGCTGTGTTTTGCTAGGGAGTCCATTTTGAACTTCCCAGTTCCAGTAAAATTTGAGGTGGTAAACCTTCCTCCTATGTCTAGAAAAGATACAAATCACATTTTAATAAAAAAAAATAGGATGATTCACAGAAACTATTTTCCTGCATCTTTTGGAGGCCATTAACTGTTGCTAAGCTCTAGCTGTATGCCAGCTGTATCAGCTGTTTAACTCCATTTTCCCTTCTTTTGGTGGATAATGTAGCAACAAGATATATTCCAGTGAAAATAGGACCAAAAATCTCATTGAAAATAGCAATGAAGACATTTCACAATTATTACAATGATCGTGATTCTTGCTAAGACCACAAAGGGTTTGGTTTTTTTAACACTCTCCTTCAATAGGAAGGGCTGTATGAGGTCAGGCAGTTTTTGTAACACAATTTGTTTCAGAGCTCTACTCATTCTGTAAAGTTTCTCTCATGCTGTTAACAGAGCAGGTTTGCAGGTGTGGATGAATATATGAACAGTATAAATTTACTCCCTTGCTACTCTAAAACATAATGCCTCTCACTTCCATAGTTAGAAACTTTTTATCCAGGAAAAAATGCTCTGTCAACTTCCTGGAAGATAAAACAGAAATAGGCCCAGTTGCAATTCTCTGCTTTGAAGTGAATCCAAGAAGGTTTCTCATACGAGTCACTAGTAGACATCTTAGAAGAATTCAGGAATAATACTTTTGTTGACCAGTTTGGGTTTGGGCTGCTAGCTGGAAGCACTCTCCAGTGTATTTCCTCAGGGTGAGTCATTTTAGTTTGGACAGTCTTCCTGTGCTGCTCCTCAGCTTTCATCTCTATCCTATGCTGTGGGCTTCCCCTGGGAACTGTAGAGTGGTGCTGCAGGTGTCTGCCCACAGCTCTCTGGGTGACCTCACCAGCAGCTCCTTGACTCCCTTGGTAAATCTTTTTCCTCTGCAAAAAGCCATGAGAGGAAATGGTGGGAAAGGTCAGACACCCTTCCCCCAAAGTCCCAAGGCAAAAGGCTGGGCTGTGTGTCTAATACCTCTCATTAATAATGCTTCAAATCTATTATTTATTTTTCTAGGATCTTTTAAGTAAACTCTAATGTGAATATTTGCTGTACTGTGTTAGTCTGAATTTTGTCAAATATGGAAGTTCTGTATTTTTGCCAAATGTGCTGTGAATACTTAAAATTTGTTTTTCCCCCTCTGCTTTTTTATTGCATTAGGGAGAGTAGAAAGACACAAGTTCATACTTTTCTATAGTGTTTTTAAGTCTCTATTTCTTGTTCTTTGAAGTATGTATCGGAGAGAATGCAAGGTACTTTATTTTTGCTGCAAGCTGTTTTAAGTGACTGGTCAGAGATGTTTTCTGTACACACACAAACACATGTACACATGTACGTGCATGCACACACACACACATAAATATATAAAAGCACCCTAGACCGAACTCTTTAAGGAACTGGTTTTCTTCTGTATTCTCTTTCTGCTTTGCTTTTTAAAATGTAGTAGCTTCAAAGATTTTAGCTGGTTTTCTGCATTCTCATCAAATACAGTATTTGGCTAAGTGTTAAGGTGTCAGCCTGACCTATTTCCTCTTCACAGAAGCATTCTTCACACCTGCAGCTTTCTTCTGTTCTTGATACCAGAAATACTTGCATCAGTCTTAAACCTTTGCCAAGTCACTGCTGACATGTATTTCTGTAGCTCTTTATTTACAGTGTGGTTCTCTTTCTTGATACGAAATGTCAGCATCTGTACTGGACAGGTTAATTTATTTGGAGAAGGTCATGACATCACTTAAAGAAAAGCTAGGCCTTCAGCTGAGAAAAAGGTTTAACTTAATCCTTACCTGTTATGATTATGCTGGAAGCAAGCATGTTGTAATGAAAACAGTATGTCAAACTGAATTAAAGATTATCTCTGGTATGGGGAGGAATCTCACCACATAAAAAAATTGGCACATGATTTTTTTTTTTTTTCTCTCTTCTGAGACAGAAATAAATATTGCAATAATCAGAAGACTGTTGTTTCAAATAGTAAATTGGGGTAGTTGAGTAGGAGTGCATTAACTCTTTTTGTGACACATTGACGTTTCAGTAGATCTGCTAATGCTATTGTAGTTTCTGGCCTTTTAAATATATGATAAATAATACTTACACTTAGTGCTGCTTTACATCACCTGATCATACTGAAATCAGTTTTGTGCAAAGAAACTCATAAATGGGTCTTCCACTTGAAGAGTAGTTGAAGAAACTGTCCAATACAGAGGTGCTTGTTTTGGTCTGGCAAAGCTCATGGACTACATAGTGCTGTCCTAATTAGTCCCTCTGGTGTGCTGGAGTGCTGAGCTTGTAATACCTCCTTGCTTGTAACAAACCCATGGTGTTTAGGAGGAGGTAGAAAATGCTGAATGTATAATCTTTATTTATAATTACATCGGGTATATCAACATAAACATTCAGGTTTTCACTCTTTTTTGCATGCCTTGATGGTTTTCCCCTTTTGTCAAATAGTTGTTAATGAGCCTTTCTTAAATTCCCTTCATCTCCCTTGATCATCAGGCTGTATTGACAGAAACTGGTTTTATCTCAGGCATTATAGGGTGACAATATGAGGTAGTAAACGTGATAGCCACTGCCTTCTAATCCTTATGATGGTTAAGCATATTACAAGAAAAACCACCTTGAATTTCAGTAATTTGTTGGTAACTTCCTTGTTCTTTCACGTTTTGCACTCTTGCTCTCTGAGTCATGGAGGAACAGTTATTTACACTGCATGTGTGAGAGGCAGGGAGGACTGGCTGAGGTGAGCTACTGCCTGTGTAGGCCCAATGGGAAAAGGGGTGCCTGGAGGATGTTCATTGCCATGGTCTTCAGACAATGCAAAAACACCTGTTTGGCAACCCCTGGCAGCAGCAGCTGTCCAAGATTCTCTGACCTTGTTGCTCTCCCAAAAAGGAAAAAAAAGGTGCAACAGGCTCACAAATACTTTCATTAACAATTAATTTCTATATTACTTCTGATTTGCATAGTACTTCTGACACATAAAATATTACCCTTACTTGATAAGGCAGAGGTACCTTATTTTGAGGTGCAGGGAGACTGTATCATCCCTTGCCAGAAATTAAGTTTGTGTTCACAGCAAGTTATGCATTCACTTATTGAATGTTATGTAAGGTCTCCTTTGAACTTGCTATGTGTGATATTTCTCAGGAGCACAACAATAGTGTTACTTTTCAGAATGCACCATCAGACAATGCAAATACTGTCAGTTCTCAAGATCCCAGTTTATAGGAACATAATATTTTCTGAAATATGTTATTGTAGAAATTACGATGAAGTGATGACAAAAATCAGTAAAGCTAGGGGATTTTCAAAGCAGAGACAAGTCTGAAACATCTCTGCTTCGTTCTTCCTGTTGTGCACTGGTACTAGCTTCTGCTCAAACCTTAGTTTTAGTGTCAGTTCTAATTCTTCTGAATTTATCTGACAGATTTATCTCTGTCAACCACAGGATTTGTATGCCATCTCATACTGTAGTTTCTGATGCCTGTACTTAACTGATTTGTTTCCTATCTGCCTCGTCCATCTTTTCATTTTTGGCAAACTGGATTTATCTTGTTTTTATGATTAAATGGAAGGAGTTGCTAAGGAATGAGATTTGGATCCTTTATTATATTTTAGCATTGTTCCTTGGAAACCTGATTATATCTTGCAAATTAGAGCAACATTTCAAAAGTAATAAATCCTGCATAGCTTGTTAAATATCTCATTTTTTACTTATAGATTCTTACTGAAGCAGAATAATATTATTTCAAACTTTGCCAAGTGTGAAGTGTTCTGCTGTTGTTCTGTGTTCACTAGTAACTAAGCATTTGCCATGCTAGGACAGAATTACGTTGTCTCAATGACTTTACATTCAGAGTATGACTTCATAACTGTCAGTTAAATAATGGCTTTTTGCTAATGATATTTAAATATTTATCTCTTCTCAAACAGTTGTGATAAAGCAAGGGAAGTACTTTTCTGGGCAAATTCAAATCCATGTGTGTTAAGCCTCTGTTTATCTTCCATTTTCAACTATATGGCTGATACCTGGCTTTTGTTATTTGATGGGCTATAAAATTCTGGTTTGTGTCTGATGCATTGAAAATGTGCAGCATATACATATATTTTGTTACTGCTGAGAACTGGATTAGAGTTTTGCCAGTCATATTTGCTTTTAAGAGTTTATGGTATAGATCCATTTGCATCTATGAAATTATTTTAATTGGTGTTTCTAACTGAAAAGTGTTCACAGTATGTGTGTGTCTTTTCTCCTCCTATTCTGGCATCTGAATACCTTATAACTTTACTCATGTGAGCAGCTTTCATTCATAAAGAATTCGCTGACAGTCTGCTCTGAGATGTTTCTTGACTTTTCTCAATATTTTTCTCTGATGAAAATCTTGTTGCTGCTGGCAATGAGACACTGAAATGGAGACAGTGCAGAGAGCTAATTGACCTAGTATCAGATGCCCCTGGACACAATGCATTTTCAGTCATCTCTAGATGAATACCTTAAAAACAAGTGTGCTGAGTTTTCTCTTCTAAAAAAATTCCCCCACCTCCCCACCCCATTGCAGATTTTGGCTTCTTATCATCAGTAATGATGCAACTGATGATTTTTGGAAGGTAAATATATTATGTGATTGCATCTGACAGGACTTTCAGTGACTGAAAAGGACAGTTTCTTCAGCAAATCAAATGTTCAGTGATGCCTACTTGAAATTTGTGCCTTTGATGGAAGCTAAAAACAGTGATCAGGAGTAATTGCACCTGTAGGCAAGAAACAGGAAACCAAAGTGATGGACTAAAGGATGTGATTAGGAAGCTAGACCAAAAAAAGGAAGTGTATTTAGAGAGAAAACAGGAGTGAAACTATGAGTAAATAGAGCACTTAAACATTTCCTATAAAGGAAATTCCTGCAATGATGCAGTGCACCCAGGAGTACTTCCAAGCCGTGAGATAGTAGCTGGGTTCATATACCTCCTGACCTGTATTAGATGGGAATTTCACAGGCATCAGCTCTTTCACCTTAATTTCCACAGCAGGGACACCCTGGAGAAAGTGCTGGAGCTTTTGCGAGTGCAGTTGGCCCCCACCATTATGACATATGGACAATCACATTCTGCTGCTTGCTCACAGAAATATGGGAACGCTTAATGTAACCTCGCCCTCTGGAGCTGTAGGGAGATCGTGGTTTCTGGCATGCCTGGGCACAGCAGTTGCTGCTGAGCTGCTGCAGTCCCTCCTCTGGGTTGTTGGTCCAAAGGGGAGCTACTTGTGGTGTAGGAACCAGAATGTGACTCCAGTATAAAACATCCCTGTGCTGGGCCAGCATTAGCAAATGGAAAATTGGCAAAGTTCAAAGAAGCAAGTAAACAAAAAATTATTTTTGGTCCACTGAGGGACCTAAGATAGTTGCTCTCTGTACACAAGCAAGCTTCCATCAGTTACTAAACCCAGATCTGACAGCAGCATTTTTACAACTAAATCAGGACTTCCCAGTGTCATGTAGTGAAACTGAAAATTAAAATTGGGGGACATGCTACTTCTTCACTTGTTGGCCTTCTAAAAAGAAACGTGGTTTTATTACCTTTATTTTTAATGTAAACTTCACTCGTTTGAATACAGATTTTTCAAATTAGTTGTAGTTCATAATAAGTGTCGTTCTTTCAATTATTGTAAAATGAGTGTGATTGATGTAAGGCATTGTCCTGCCACTGAGGCATACCTAGCTGGAGCAGCAGACATACCATGTGGATAGTCAGAACTCTAGGCAGCAAACTCCTCTTGTGCAGTGTCTTTAAAATTGTAACTCATGGTGGCCTAAGGTTTGCTTTAATTTATAGATGTAGGATATGTTTCTTAGACAGGGCCATGTAGTGCAAGATTGGTACCACCGGGGCTCTCTGCTCTGGCTTCCACGTATTTCCATCCCCACTTCTGGAGAATGCTGGAGCAGGAGAAGGCTACCTTGTCAGTTTGTTAAAGGTGAGTGTTCCTGGACTTTAGCAGGGTCATCTTGCAGGTAGAATAGTTTCCAGCTGCCTACTTTGCCTGAAAAATCTGTCTGTTATATGTTATTTGAACTCAGGATAAGATCGTGCTTTGTTTCAGCCCTGAAGGGCTGACCATTTCAGTATCCCTCCTTCACTTCAGGGAATCATGTATATATTCTGTAGGCTCTCACTGTTCTCAAATTGTGTGCTGTTGGTCTATAGATAGTTGCTAATTAGAGAAGTTAGGTGGAGAAACCTCAAGTGTGTGTTTCAGTTTCCAAGATTCCCTGAACCCTTGGCATATACTTCATTTCCAAAACAATTGAGAGCCTGCCCTTAGAATGATGGGATAGCATTATACTGGCTTTGTCAAGGCTTGTACTAGGAAAAGAAAGAAAAAAGGATTAAATTATTAAAAGAGGAAAGCTTAATTTCCTCCCCTTCTCTGCTAAGGCTTCTTTTGGGTTATTTTTATGCTAAGGTCGAGAAAATCACTCTTTTACAGACAATATTTACCTGCTTCTTTTTAACCTCTACTGCGTAAGATGGCTAAATACAGGAATGCACATGCAATATTTATGTTGCTGTGAGACAAAGATACGCTCTTAACTTGGCCTGATCTGAAAATAAAAGCTCTTTTGGTCAGAATCACTATTGCTTTTATGAAGTCTATAATGATTATGCTACAGCCTGTAGTGTTAATGATGTTTACAAGTATCTCCCATTTCCCTTTCCATTTGGGATTAAACTGGTTCCATATAAACATATACCATGTCTTGATCAACAGTGTCACTGAAATATGTAAAGCAGTGCTCATTTCATGTATAATGTTAAAAATATCACTTCTTTTTCTGTGAGTTGCCTTTCTTGGTAAACTTTTGATTCTTAATTCATGACCATTGTGACTGAATCTGCATTTTCTCTCCAGGTACTTTCCTGAGCTGTACTTCTGTTGTTCTGAAGAGCTGCTAGGTAATGAATGGCAGTTAATTCAGTGTTGTGCAGGGCTCAACCACCTGCTGCCAGAGTAGGTCAGAGGATAAACTGTGGCTCATTGCAAGAGAGTTCGCCTTAGCTGGTAGCCACGGTGAGACCTGAAGTCAGTGGAGTTCTGCGGCAGCTCTGGGGTGGGATTTAGCTGACAAAGGCTTTATGCAGTACTGACAAAAATATGTGGAAAGCTGAGCATAAGAGATCATGGGGAATTCTCCATTTCTGTTTGCCCAGTAAGATCTTAACCACGATGAAAGCACGTTCTTTGAGGTGAAGAAGATCGCCTTGTTATTTCAAAACTGGTTATACTTTCCCATCTTTGGTTTGATTTTTGCAGGCATAGTTAAGAGTCTTGACTTCTGTGTTGCACAGAAGTCAACTCATCCCTTCTTTCCTTCAAACTGCGCAGGGTCAACATGACTGTTAGATTGCAAATATTTTGAGAAGGGTTGTTTTGACAATATGCAAAAATACTTGCTGCAAAGAGTAAAATGGCTGAAGATAGAAAAAAATATTTAATTTCCTTGAACTTAAAGAGGATAAACTACTTAGACCTTTGATTTAAATTTCTGTCTTACCCTTTTTCTAAGAACTTTCCTTACTTCCTTTGTCTTTGAAAGGAGGGAACTTAAAAGATGAGCATCCAGAGCTGGGAAAAAAAAGTATTAGAAGTAGTGTTCTAAAATATTTAAAAGTTTTGAAAGAAGTAATTTAAATAGAAAAACCATCATCTCATTGGTGACTGCTTTTACTTCAATAAATTTCCCTTCAAAAATTCCAGTGTTCTGTGTATGTTGAAATGAGTGGGTATCCTGCTGTAATTCGGAGTGGAGTCTTTTTGCTCTCTCATATTTGCCTTTCCCAGTCTCAACAGGATGTACCCCAAAACAATACATTGACTCATTTTCTTACTGTCTTTTGCTACTGCAATACACTGACCGTGACTTAGTATTGGATTGGGTGGAATTGACTCAGAGCAGTGTTTGGCTGCGAGTCACTGGTACAGGTGATGTTTCAGGGAAATTTGAAGACTCTCCTTTTTTATGCTTCCTGTGGGTAAGTATCTTGAGTTATTTACCCGCATTTTCAGTGAACTTTATACCTGTAAGAAATGTTTTACTGTTAATTGCATGGAGTCATAGCTCTTTGAGATAAAATGGGTAGTTTTATTGTTATATTGATATTTAGGATAATTGGAATGTGAACTTTCATTAGCATGCTTGGTCATCAGGAAGGCATAGAGGTCTTTAAGTAAGTATTAGTATCTTGCATCCTTTTTCTGTTGCTCTAAGTAGATAACGTAATCTTTCCTGGCCATTTTTTTTGGTTTTTTTTTTTTTAAATAGATATTTGACTCATATGTCAGG
Organism: Corvus brachyrhynchos; assembly: GCF_000691975.1. Lineage (NCBI taxonomy): Eukaryota > Metazoa > Chordata > Aves > Passeriformes > Corvidae > Corvus > Corvus brachyrhynchos. Next base: position 12,477,852 of record NW_008238464.1, read on the forward strand.
TAGCTGCAAACCAAAAACCTAATCCTGCAAACACCAAAGCATGCATTAAATTTTCTCAGATAAGGATTTTTACTGACATGGAGATTGCTGAGGTGAACAGTGGTTCAACTGCATGTAGTAAGAAACCCTTGCGTGGAATCATTGGCTCTTAGAAGTGTGAAGGTGTCTGACAATTAGCTTTAAAATATTTTTTATCTTTATGTAAAGAATTGCTTCAGTGAAAGCACTCCCATGTGCCTTATCAGAAAAAATAAGATTTCTCCAAAGTGTTTCTTTAAAAAGCCTTTCTCAGAAGTCTTACTATGCAGAATACTCCACCTCTTATATCTAGACCAATTTTCAGAGGCTTTGACGAGGCAGTTTAGTCTGATATGCACCATAGGAGTCTATTAAATAAAATATACATAGATTAAAATTCCTGTGGTATTACCTTTTTTCAAAAAAAAATAATTTCTTCATCAGTAGGTCGGGCAGGAGTAATATAAAATTGAATTGCAATAATGTTTTTTCTTCCACACATATACTTTTTGCTTTTAATGACATTAGCCTGGTTCAATACTCAGCACCATTTGGCTCAGTGACTGTATCAGGTATTTAGGTCCATCCAATGCATATTAGGAGTTACTCAGTTTCTAAGTAATGCAAATATTTCAACAGGTCGTTCAACAAAGCTGTAACTTTGTATCTCAACAACTAGCTTCGTGTGCTAAATATGCGGTACTCCGTGGAGAATTCCCTGAACTTCCAGCATATTTCCTTGTACTCAGCAAGTGTTTCTAAGAGCAGTGTGATTCTAAGAGACTGAGTGCTTGGTGTAGAGGTTCAGCATGGTTTGGTTTCAAACTCTGTATGTGGGCAACCTTGCCAGGTGTCATCTGCCATAAACTGGAACCAGTGGTGCCTCCCTGTAATTAGCAGTGTCCCACAAGGTTCAGTGTTGTTTAACTTGTTCATCAATGCCTGGATGAAGGGGAAGATGCCTCCTCGGCAAGTTCAGTGACAACACAAAGCTGTGAGGAGTGGCTGATATCCCCGAGTGCTGTGCAGCCCTTCAGAAGGACCTCGACAGGCTGGAGAGATGGGCAGAGAAGAACTGCCTGAAATTCAGCAAAGGCAAATGCAGGGTACTGCACCTGGGGAAGAACAACCCTCTGCACCAGTACAGGGTGGGGGCTGATCTGCTGGAAAGCAGCTCTGTGGAGAAGGACCTGGAGGTCCTGGTGGACAATAAGCTGTCTATGAGCCATCAGTGTGTCCCTGTGGCCAGGGAGGCCGATGGGATCCTGGGGAGCATTAGGAAGAGCATTGCCAGCAGATTGAGGGAGGTGACCTTGCCCCTCTGCTCAGCCCTGGTGAGGCCACATCAGGAGTGCAGTGTCCAGTTCTGGGCTCTTCAGGACAAGAGAGACGTGGAGCCCCTGGAGCAGGTCCAATGGAGGGCAACAAAAATGATTAAGGGACTGGAGCATCTCTCTTATGAGGAAAACCTGAGAGAGTTGGGCCTATTCAGCCTCAAGGAGAGGCAATTGACAGGGGACCTCATCAATGTCTATCTGTATCTGCAGGGAAGGTGTCAAGAGGACAGAGGCAGGCTCTGCTCTGTGGTGCCAAGCAGTAGAACAAGAGGCAATGGGCAGAAACTGAGGCGCAGGAAGTTTCACCTGAATATTAGAAAGAGCTTCTTTACTGTGTGAGTGACCGCACACTGAAACGTTGGCCAGAGAGCTTGTGGAGTCTCTCTCACAGGAGATACTCAAGAACCATCTGGACACAATCCTGTTGGACGAGATGTCCCTACCAGTGGTCCCTTCCAACCTTACCTATTCTGTGATTAATTTACTTGATAGCACCGAATAATTCCACTAGGATGTCAGGAATATCCTAAAAATAAGGGGAGATCTAGTTTATAGTCCACTGCTCAGTGTCTTAAGTGGCCAGCTGGTTACTCTGTATGGAGGACTTCAGTGTCTCTTTGTGGAATGAGTAGTATTTGGAAATCTTAATTGCTCTGCTGCTGCTTTGATGTAAAATACAAGCAAGTAAACTGAAGGAAGTAATTTTGGTCTTGTGTGTTTTGCTTTTGATCTTCTGAATAAATTTAAGTTTACTGTAAATTTATCAAAGTTAGGAAACTCAAACCAAAAGCATTACTGAAGTCATGCCCTTAGCAAACCTGTTAAATACCACTCATAAAATTTTTGAATGCTCGTCCTGTAGTTTCTTTCTTCCTTTCTATGGCCATTAACAACACTGTATTGTTTCTGGTTTGCAGGTTATTATTCCACCTGACATGTGCATATGCTGAGACCTTATCCTGTGTCAGATGTATACTTTCATATTATACATATATATGCACATTGCGTTCACAAAATACATTCAATCACAAGATACTCTTCAGTATTAGAAATGAGTGTGCTGTAGATAATGACACATTTAGGAGATTAGATTCCCTGAACTTGAAGAGCATTAGGCTTGTTAACGTAGACATAAGCTCTGTGTTGGGCTTATGCTTTATTTTTCTCTTGCTCTGATAGTTTCGATATAAAAATTAAAAAGTAAAGTTGCAAGGTTAGTCAGAAGGAATGAGTGGGACCTAGTGACTAGAAATGGAAGTATTGATGAGAATTTGTCCAAGTGTGTTGTGGTTTGAAAAACCTCTTTCTTTCATGCTAACATCAAAAAAACTGCTCAGATACAGACAATTCAGTATTCTTGAGACATTAATTAAAAGATCAAGCACCATAAGGCAGGAGTGCACACTTCCTTAATTTAGTCTCATAACTGTGTATCATCCCTGGCCAGTAAGGGTAGTTTACTGTAAATCACTGTGATTCTTGTCCTTCCTGATAACACCATATCACATTGTCAGTTTGAAACACTGCCTGCTCATTTTTGCTTGCAAACTGCAGTGCTTCTTTTTTGTACGTATACATAAAGATTTCAGTATCTGTTTGTATACATGCAAACCATATGCCTTATTTGCAAATATATCTTGACAAATGTATTTTCCAGCTAGGAATATGAGTGAATTCTACTGGTGAGACTTTATAAGAGGTACATACATTTGTATTCAAATAGAAGTAAATTTTGAATTCTTCTGGATATTCTGCTAGTTTTCTGCATGAAGATTCCATAGTAGAAGTAAAAAGTACATTTCTGTTGTGTGGACACTGAAATTTTGATATAAAATTATAATGTACATAGATCCCAACTGCAAACACCAGGAAATAGTTGTCCTGGTTTTCAGGTTCCTTACTTTTTGTCAGTGTAAGCCAAGCATGCACTCAGTCAAAAGTATGTGTGTTTTATATTCCAGATGTCACAGACCAGGAACCTAACCAGAACTGTGCCTGATATTTATCTGCAGTTTCAGGGAAGCATAATGTTTTCCATCATCAAAGACCAAAGGGCCAGATTGATACATTCCCATCTTGCTAATGAGCACAGAGAACAGAAAACCATCTTTGCAAGCTGGGACAAATTACGCTACTGCAGTTTAACAAAATGCTGAGTGGTACTGTAGCTTTGTATGAGATGGGTCATCCTCAGCCTTGGGAGGACTGGCTGTAGGATGGATTTTCATCCCTTCCATTGTAAAGTAAAAGACCTGCACTTAAGCCAGCATGGACAGGTTTTCCATCCCACTGCTGGGCAGTGAGATAGCTGTGAAGAGTATCTACCTCTTCCTGTATCTGACTCAGCTCAGCTGGCCAGCAGTAACGTGCTGGGTCATGCCAATTCAGTTGTTTCTGGTCCATATCTTCCTTTAGTGATGCATGAAAGTGCTCTGAAAATATAAATACTTATTTTATCTGTGGAAGTGATGTAGTGAGTTGTCTACCGTTTCTCTAAGGTAGTGCTTGAGGCTTTGCACAGCTGCAGTATTTCATTTTATGAACATTGAATTCTACACCATGGGCTATTAGCAGAAGTTATCCTGTCTGCCTTAGCTATTTGTGAGCTTTTTCCAGTACCAGTAGTGGGTTAATCTGTGAAGTTGGATCTAAACAGGAAAAGGTTAAGGTATATATGTGATAATGAGTAAAAAAGAGAAACCAAGTTCAAGTGTAGCTAGGATATTTATTTTCTGAGAAGATAGTGTTCTGCTTGACTAGAATGCTTACTTTATTTATAGAAAAAAACTCCCATGTCCTTAGCTCACAGGACAGTTCTGGCTCTGCTAGTTGCTTGGTAGAAAAAGTACTTTTTGGAATGCAACTGCAAAACATTCATGGCATTTCTTGGCAATTAAGAGATCCTGAGCATTAAGGGAAAGTAGTTCTTGTTTTGTCTAGTTCTAATAATGTTCATGTTTTGAGCAAACTTTCCACAAAGACAGATTTTTGTTAGGACTATTTGTAATAATGAAACTAACGCTATGATGTGAGTAGCTACAACGTACTGACCTGTGTAGGAACCACCAAGCTGTTTGGTACCAGTCAGCCCCTTTGTCCATCATGATTCTTTGAATTTGTGATCCTGCATTTTTAGATATTTTGTGCCTTTTTCTTGTGAAACCAGGAGAATATCACTTCCAGTATGATCTAAATTTTTGAACAAAAAGAGCGTTCAAATTATAAACTCAGAATCCTGAAAACATTTTCCGGGAGAATATATCAGTGTTGATGTGAGCTTCTGTAGAAGTGGTTATCACTGAGCAGCTTTTGCTCTGGCAGTTAAGAGCAAATGTGCATGAGAGGGGGTGGCCTAGCACCTAGCAACTTGTCTGGATGGAATTGCCACAAAAAGGCACTTTCAGTGCTGGCTGAGGACATGGAGACAAAGTGGGTGGAGGTTTGGCCTTTCTGGGTATCTTCTGTGTGGTCCCTCAGCAGGCTGATGTAATTACATGGTAGACAAGTGGCCATCTAGAACCATCCATTTAGAAATGACTTGAGTGCAGGCACAGGCATTTGGTGTGGAGTGTCAGGAGTATTTGTTACTGTGCACTGTGTAGTTCATCTGCTTGCTGCTGGAGTTCAGAGGTGTATATTTAGTATTAATAATCTGAAAGTCTCAGTTGCTAATTCAGCTCTGCAAGCCCTCAGTGCCCGTCTCAGGTCACACTTATCTTTATCTCAATATGCAAATATCTAAAATGAGAAGAACATCTGTTAGCATCATAGGAGGTTGTGTAGATGACTCTAATGGTTGTAGCAGTCTGAATTAGGGAAAGTGTTGTGATAATGCCACTAAGATGGCTCTAAGCCACCATTATGATGCTGCTGTGAAAGAGTCTAATGTGCTTCTGCGATGCATTAGACATGGTATTTTTGTAGAGAGAGAGAGAAATGCTAATAGCATTTTGTAAAGCCTTCCTGAGACCTCATCTGGAATATTGTGTCCGATGATTTTCCTTTGCAGTGAACAGAAAGGTGAACTTAAATTGGAGCAGGTGCAAAGACTTTAATAAGCTGCACAGGAGATTTATTCTGGAATGACAGTAGAAAGTTAAGTTATGAGATGAGTCTTTGGATTTGAAGTATAGAGGTCTCCAAGGGGTCTGAAGGGAGACTGAAACTGCTTGTTTTGATTATATTTTTTTGGCACTAACAACATGCTTCAGTATTTCCAGTGGTTGCTAGTGGATAACACAAGCATGCTTTTTTGCTCTTCTCCCAAACCCTTTAATAACAATTTAATTTTACTTGTCCCCTGTTCTAGGCCCCACCTTCTAACATTCATCATGGAACCAATTACTAGATCTGGGGTCAGGAATGAATGGGTCCCCTCAGGAAAGAGAACATACAATAGATATTCCTTTTTTGTTGTGTTAAACATGCTCCACTTAACTGTGATCATTTAGGAGAAGTTACTACTTAGCAATTATTAAAAACATGCAGCAATTGCAAAAGACATAGAAAATAGCCAGTAGTAAAGCTGTAGTATAATTACAGCCTTTCCTATAGCTATTTTGCCTTTTGTATGGTATTGAGAAGCATTTTATGGGGTTTAGGACACATGGAGCAGATATACAATGGAAACTGCAGAACTGAACATTCATCGTGTAGTTGCCTGCAGTTGCACGTTCATCCTGAAAGAATCATCCCGTGTCTCTGAACTGTGCTGAGGCACAGTGAAATGCTGGGTTGGTGATCCAGAGGAGGTGTAGCGTTCTTTCTGCTATTCAGACTTTACTGTTTGGTGCAGAGAAGTTTCTCAGTCATTTGTCATCTCCTGTAGCCCAGAAGAATTGCTCTCAGTAAGTGATGTCTTGCAGTTCGGTTATCACTCTGCCTTTGCATTTTTGGTGTTTCTGTGAGAAAGTAGACTTCAGGGAAATCAGCATATCATCAGTGACCTCAGTCAGACCTTCCTCCCCCAGGGGGGGAACTACAGAAGCAAAATGAGATGTGAAATGCTTTCAAAAGCTCTACCTTTGGTATTGAATTCAGTAACCAGAATGTGGGCAGGAAGCAGAGGATGATAAAAAGAAGTGCTTCCTTTAGGTTATCTTGTTTTTTCAGAAAGCTGTGCAACCTGAGAGGGGCATAGTGTGTATAACATATTCATGGCATAGCTGCTTCCTGGTAAGTGTGCAATAGGAGGAAGTGTTGTTCTTAAATTAGTAAGTGAAAAAGCGGCTGATAAAGGATGGGCTACAGCTTTCTAGATTTTATTCCAGACAGGATTTAAAGAGAAAGTTTCTTTCAAGTGTTTAATTGGAGGGCCAGATTAAAAAGTAAGCTATAACTTCCTGGTGTTGATAGGCTGAGGCCATATTGTACCACCAAACATTCAGTTGGCTGTGAAAAAGGCTTTATGCTTTAGGTGAGTATTGTCATTTAAAAAAAAAAAAAAGTTCTAGGGAATGGCTGTAATGAAAACCTGGATATTTGTAAAATACCTTGTTAGGCAGTGGTGCACTCTCAAGGAAGAGAACTGGTTAAGAGTACTAGTTAAGTACTGTTCCTGTTTCTGCCAGTAACTTGCCATGTGGTTTTACACATATTTCAAAAGGTGACAGGTAACTTTGAGTAGATCATGAATGTTGTAATTGAGTCCAGTTGAATGTCACTTTTATTTTTTACCATAAAAAGGCAGTAGCTCCCATTCAGGATGAATTCTGTTTCAAAAATGAATTGAGTACAGAAGACTTTACTTTTAGTTGGCTTATTAAATGTAATAACAAATCTTCTAAAAATTCTGGCCATAACATTTATATTAAACTGTTAAAATGGATCCGATTTATAATTTACTTTGAAATCAAACACAAAAAAATGTACTAGGGATTATGTTTTAGTGGAAGGGACTTATACTGTGGTAAATTTCTTTCCTGTTCAACACCTAACAGATCATCAGTCTGGGTGGAGAAATGGACTGAAGCCTTTCATGGACAATTGTGTGACAGCAACTGCACTGTTTATATTTAAACATCTCTGTTACTTTCTAGCAATGCCCTTCATGGTGAATTCCTGTAATTAGTGGTTCCTGAAAGTATCAGCACCTCCTCTCTCCCTCAGCTCTCTGAAGTGCGAAACTCAAGAATCAAAGAAGTGTTAACTATATTGGCTTTAGGCTGTATAAACTATAATCCCAGATCACTTGTTTGCTGGAATGTCCCAGGACTTACCTGTGTGACCGCGTTAACTAGCACCAGCCAGACTACAACAACTATAGTGATGATGCTAAAATCCCCTTGTTCTAGTAAGAGAGATGTTTTGACATGAGTTGGAATTCTTTTGGATGAAGGTTGTTAAGCAAAAAACTTTTTATTGCCAAACCTTCCCCACCAGACCCTTCCATGGAAGATTTAAAATAATTCATTGTATGATTCTGTCACCATTACTCTGGTAAATTTTCCATGTCAGGAAACTATTGGATGGTAAGAATCATTATTTTCCTTCCATCTTGCAGGCTTTGGGGAGGCACAGGCACTTTTTATTGTGACAAAGCAGGGAAAGGGTTGATTCTTGTCTTCATACTTGTGATTTTGGGGGGAAAATGATGGACCTTTATTTGTAAATTATTCTCTTGACCTTTCTGGCAAGGACATACGCGTGGGTGAAGTAAGTGTCTTTTTCATGTTGCTGGTGATGAAAACTAGAATATAAACCTTGTGGTACAAGGGGTGCCAGGAACTTGTGGGGAAGGGAAAAAAAACAGAGTACAAAGATTTCCTAAAATAAAAGGAGACAAATACTTACAGTCATTTTATGGCTTTTTGATCAGTTTACCAGTGGGTTTTTTTGTATTTTGGGGGTTTCATGTGTATATGTGTTGGGTTTTTTTGGTTTTTATTCAATTCAGAATCAATCCACTACTAATAGCTATGTTATTAATTTCCTGTTATCCTAGCTAGCAAACCCATGTGAATATACTGATTAATAGGAGACCTCAGAGTGCCAACTTTTGAGAAATGCCTTGGATCACAAGTGATAATTGGCTTCTGCATGAGTTGTAGTCATTGCATTAGTTAGGTTTTGAAGCCTAGTTCCCAGAGCATGATTCATATTGACTGTCCTCCTTTCTCCATGGGAAGTGACAGTGATGAATTTCCTGGGTAAGGCAATCCTGGGGATGGGAGTCAGGATAACTAAATCTCTTTCTGCCTTCAACACCATCAGGAAATACAAGAAGTGGAAGAACAAGAAGTTGTATGAATTAAATATATTCATGTGACTGTTTGAGACCTCTTCAGAAGAAATATGAATAAATGCCATCTTACATTATCATAACACATACCTTTCAATGTTGAGTGCTTATCAGCAAGATCCAAGTATTTCGAACATTTTTATTTCCCTGTTGCATTTGGGATCAAATAAAGATAATTAGATACCACTTTCAGCATTAAAGTGTACTTAACTCAGTGTGGCTCAACAGAGGAATGAGTGATTTATTTGTAAATACTGTGTTCATTAGTGATATTGCATTTATACTTAATTTTTATATGTTGGACTCACAAAAAGGTTGTTGAAAGGTTGTGGTGTTGTAGTGTACCTAAATATTTTCAATAATTTGTTATTTGAATATAAAAAAGTAACCATTCTATTGGATTTTTGTGGTTAAATCAGGGAGTTATTTTTTCTTTTTAGAGTCAATATTGGACAAATCATTCATCTGTACTCATTAAGTAAAGTATGCTCTTACTAAATGGCCACAGTAGCAGTAATACAGCAGTAACATCGGAGGGATCTGTCCGTAATCCAGGAGTGCAGCACAGGCTGGGCTCTTCCCACCTGAGAAGCAGCTCTATGGAAAGGGATGTGGGCATTCTGGTGGACAGCAAGTTCAGTATGGAAGAACAATGTGCTGCTGTGGCAAGGAAAGCCAGCAGGATGCTGGGCTGCATCAACAAGGGTATCATCAACAGAAAAAGAGTCATTGTCCCACTCAGTGCTTGCCAGGCCAGACCTGGAGTGCTGTGTTCAGTTTTGGTCCCCGGTGTGCAAAAATGTGTGGACAGGCTGGAGAGGGTCCAGAGAATGGCTGCAAAGATGATCAAAGGTCTGGGAACCTGCCATGTGAGGAAAGGCTGAGAGAATGGAGTTTGTTCAGCCTCGTGAAAAGAAGGCTTAGGGGAAACCTTATCACCATGTTCCAGTCTTTGAAGGGAGGCTGCAAAGATGTTGGAGACTCCCTTTTTGCAAGGAGTCCCATGGAAAAGATGAGGGGTAGGGGGAACAATCAGCCATTGGAATAATATCCCCAGGGAAGTTGTGGATTCCTCAGCATTGGACTGTTTCAAGATGTGGCTGGACAGTGTGCTGGGCCAGCTTACCTAGACTGTGCTTTTGCCATGGAAGGTTGGACCAGATGATTCATGAGGTCGCTTCCAAGCTGGTATTCTGTGATTCTGTGATTTTATAAAATCACCCTAAATTCAGCCTAAGCGCTCTTAACCCACCTAACACACCAAAGGCAAAGAAGTTTGAGACAGGATAGGAAGATGTCTTTGGTTAGCTCGTACTTTCTGGCAAAAATAGATGAAAGTATGCTACAATCTGATTATATCCTGACCATGGTCAAAAGTAAGGCTGAAATTGCTATTTAAGGAGACTGGTTACACAGGTTGTGTCATATCAGACAAAGATATGTAGAACAAAGATAAGAACACTTATCCTTGGTAAACAGTGCCAATTTAATTAAAAACCCTTCTTCCCTCCCCCACAGTACTTAATATATTTGACTGAATCAAGGGCTGTTTCGTCTTCAGAAAAAATGGTTTAAAAAAGTATTAGTAATTTGCTGTTAACTGAGATGTAGATTGAGTTTAGGTTGAGATTTAGACTCTAAGTAACTTTATTTTGGTTCCTTGTAAAATTTTGTGGTTTTAAATTTAAAAGAGTGGATGGTGTTAATCTAACATCAAGACAGAAGTAGCTGCAGTCCACAAAGCCTTCATACAGCTGCCTTGACATCTAAATATATAGGTGTCTGTAGTCAGGTATTTAAATGCCTAAAATTCTACTTCTGCACTGCTGGTTTGGCTTTTCTTCTGCCCCAGTTCTTCTGGGATCCTGAAATTAAGTGTTCCTGCTCATTAGCCCTTGTACAGATCTCTTTAACACCCATCATTAGATGTGAGTTCAGCACAAAGCGTAGCAGCCATGGCTATGGCATGCTAATCACAAAAGCTGTGTAGAAACCAGGACAACACATGGAGTTAGTTGTTGAGAAGAAATTTGGAAATTGCCAGGGCAAGAGCCAAGCACGGGAAGTGAGTGGGGGAGTAAAGAAGTGGGAAAAACATTTGAAGATGAAAAGCGGTATGGAAAACCCAACAGATCTGTGAAGGGTGCAGAAAGCTGAGAGATTAAAAGGAATGCTAGTATAGGAGAGCTGGAAGCTAACAGGACTCTGGTTGCTGGGTGGGAGCAATAGGTCGTATAATGAAGTTGTTGAGAATGAAGTAATCACTGAAAAAGGGGCAGGGAGGCAGAACTGGGATCACAAATAGGAAACTGAGCCTAAAGACAAGAGTGGATGGGGGCAGTGGCACGTGTCCACAGGACTGGCAATAATAAAACTTGGATGAGAAGTGGCCAAGTTTTGAGGGAGACTGAGTGCCTGTATTGAGCAAGATGGAGCTTCTCCGTTCCAAGGGCTACTGTCTTAAAAATTAAACCAAGCTCAGAAAGCTGCCTTGAGTAAAGATCAAGTGCTGCAAAGCTGGGAAGGTGAAGAATTAAGGTTGTCTAAAATATGTTAACTGACCTCCCCTGGGCATTTGCATTATGATACAGTTTTAAAATCTATGATCTCAGAATTGTATGGTCTTTCCAAGTGGAACATATGTTTATGAAGACTGCAGCAAAGTAGGACAAGTCTCTGAAAACATGCTATTATTTTTTGTAGAAACCCTAAGACAGATAGTGAATGGAGCAGTGCACAAGTGAGGGAAGATGTGTCACCTTAATTAGGCAACTAGATGGATATGGCTTCTCCAGTTTAAGGTATTATAGAAAGCTAAATACTCTGAAAAATTAGTTTTAGGAACCTGGTTGAACACTGAAGTTTGTAATGGTCCTGATTCAGAAGTTTCTTTCTTGTCTCCAGGATCATATGATGCCCCTCGCAGGGGGCTGTAGTGTGGTCTGTTGTTACCTGACAGGACCAAAGAGGAGCTCTGTCCAAGAACTGGCATTTCTGTCCTCAGAGTGCTGTTGTGGAACAGGGCAGGATAACCTGGAGCAGACAATGTGTAGAGCTGTGCTGTGACCGTATGGAATGCAGCCGCTGGGTAGACTTTCACTACTCCTTTCTAGCTACTATGTTCACTGAATGAGGTTGGGGTCTGTGGAAAAAAAATTGTGCATTGTCACCTAATAGAAAGTCAGTCAAACTAGACTTAAACAAGGGTGCCCAATTTACTGCAAATCCTTAAAAAAAAAAGAAAAAAAAACTTCTGAGGAGCTTACCTTAAAAATTTGTTAGTTTCCACATCATTGGATGCCTATCTTGTATTAAGATTTTAGGCTTATGTAGGATGTTGATGTTTGTATATAGCCTGTTGACTTCTTTTTCTTTCAAACGGAGGCTTTTCTATACATTTATTCTGGGAAAATATGTGCAAAAAACCTGTAAAATCTAGGAAGCGTGGTTACAGTCAGTTTTTTAATTTCCGTTGACTTCTGGTGAAGTCTTCTTTGAAAAATTGCACCTTGCCTAATTTTCTAATTATATATTTACTTGCATGATGGAGAAGAAGAAAAATTAATTTCTTTTGATCTGATGTAATTGGGCGCTGTATTTTAGGGGAGCTAATTCAATCTTATCTGATTATATCCTGACCATGGTCAAAAGTAAGGCTGAAATTGCTATTTAAGGAGACTGGTTACAGAGGTTGTGTCATATCAAATACATTGCTTTTCTACTCTGTTACTGTTAGATGAGCTGCTCTAAATTAGATGGTCTAATTCTGGAAAATTTGAATATGTGCAGGTGGACTTTTGTGTCAGCAAAAGCCACACTTATTTAATTGGAGCTCCATATGTCTGCAAAAATTGATTCCATATGGTTGAATGGCACCTTTTGAAAATGTTTCTTTAATTCATACTAGTGCCAGGAGAAAGAACAACTCTATTTTTTGAGCTCCCTAACAAAGTGACAGTGCACCTGTACACGAACCTTCTTTCAGTTTCTAAAGCAGTAATTGAGTATGTAGGATTTGCTTGTCACATGTTAACAGCCTAAATATGTGGCTAACAAAGGCTTAACTGTGTGCTCTCTGTTGGTACTCCTGAAAACAAGTGATGAAATATACCTAAATCATGCAGTCCCACCTTCTATTAGGTTGAATTTACATGAGTTTTCTTACAGAAAAAACTTTAATTGAGGGTCATGGTAAATCTAAAAAGGAAAAAAAAAAAAATATAATGGTCAAATAAGACCCAGTTTTTTACATGGGGAAAACAGCTTTGAGTTTGCTTCTGGTTAACCACATTGATGGGAAATAATCCTGTGAGAAAAGCTGGCGATCTGAGTTTTTAAATTGGGGCCATGAAAGTTGATATAATCAAGAGATGAACTATGAGAAGTAATGTAAATTATTTTTTTCTTTGTATTTTTTATTGTGCACAGGTACCCAAGGATAAAACTGGCCTGAAGGGAAAATCTGGGGGAAACTGGGGACCTTGACTGTTCTTGCACCTGAGTAAGTGCATGCTTAGTGGAAATCAGCTTTACAAAATGTTAAAACTGTGAAATAATTGTAAGCACCTCCATGCCTAGTTGCAGTTGTAACTTGAGACAATACTTTGGCTTTTGAATTGACAAAGACTAGAAGTAGTAGTGGTACCTACAGGGAGGGAATGTGGTATAGAGCCTTCAGTGCTTTTTGGTAGGTTTTCTTCTTACTGCTACCCTGGAAGTCTCTCTCCATAGAATGAAACATAGCTTATAAGTAGGATTTCTTGGTATTTTCATGTTTTGCCTTTTCAGTTATTTATCTTTAGAATAATTTCTGAGTTTCTTAAAGCTTAACTTGATGTTGCTGGTTTGTAACCATAGTAAGGCACAGAGACTCAGCAGAACTGAAGGTCAGGCCAGGTTAAATATGAGATCATCAGAGGGTGAAGGCTGAGAAGATGACCCTCTTGGAAGGTTGTCTTGGAAAGGATAAATGCTCATTTCATGAGGGTGGTTTTTTTTGAGACAAAAACCATTGTCTTGGTTGGGTTTGCTTCCACTAAAACAGGACAGGGACAGCTTTTCTCAATCAGCTTGGATGGGGCATGTGGTAGACATTCCTTGGCATCTGGAGGCCCCCAGTCCCAAACCCAGCCTACACAGTTTTCTGAGAAGGCAGGAAGACTATTTTCCATTTATTCACATAGCTTTCTTTCCTGGCAATCCAAGCATTATTCTCGTTGCAAAAAGTTATTTTACATGTTGAAAAGGTATGTTGATGCATTACTTATTATTTAATGCGTTTTTTAGTCATACATATTCATATATGAAATGTATGTAATATTAATAAGCAGATAAATTTTTTATAGCACAAAACTTCTTTCTACTGGTAACATATTTTTAAAAATGGACAAGTTAATTGAGTTTTCTGAAACAATTGCTAGAGCTGGAGCCTTTCTTCCTGGTGGCATTTCTCATGCTAAAAGAATTATCTTTGGTTTTAGAAAGCTTTACTATCTTTACTATAGCCTTACTGGTATCTACATTAAATTTTGAAAACAATACTTACCAGGTGAAAGTCTCTCAATTTAATCTGGTCTAAACTTGTTACCAATGGTGTTTATTCCAAATCTGTGCCATGGTTTATTCATATTCTTGTACTTAATGCATGAACTTATAAATTGATATCCATCACATCACCGCACAAAAAAATGAATTTAATTTTGCTAGATTATTTACTGTGTTTATCTTTGCAATAGAGTAGTAGACAAAAATGTCTCTCATTGCTTTCAATATTAAAGAGAATTAAATATATAACTTAAAAATATGCCAGGCTTTGTGAGCTATATACACCTAAGACTTTTAATTCTCTCAGAAATACATCATGGCAGCATTTAGCATTATCATTCTTTACAAATAATGCCTGAGACTGTATTATAAGTAACTGGTTGCTTTCCTGTGCATTAGCAGTCCTCATTAAAGTTCTGGTTCCTTGTCTTGCACTCGCTGTGTATGGTTTTAGGAATTAGGTCTCTGGACTAGTGAACAGGTGTAAGGTTTATTAAAGAAGAGAAGTTCGGTGTTCTTAAATGATAGTGGCATGTTTTGAAATCACTGTTGGCTCAAGAGCTCTGTTTTAAATCCAGCAGGGACCTTTGAGAGAGGTTTTTGCCTTGTTTCTTTTAACTTCTATACTAACATGCAGCAAATGTTTTCATTTATTTCCTGTGTTATCAGTCCTACTCTGCATATTTTAGTCTACTGCTTTTGAGAGTGATGAAAGGCGGCTATTTCCCAACCTTTAGTATTTTGGGTGCTACATAAGCTCAGCTGTTCATTTTGGGAATATTTTCTTCTCCTGCTTTGTTCCTGTTTCCTCATTTGAAAGGCAGCACTAGAAATTCCACGTACAATTGCAATCTTCTTGGAATTATGATTTAGATTTTGTGCCTGTGTACGTGAGACAGGAGCTTGCCCGTACAAAAGAAAGGCAGTCGTTCTGCTGGACTGGAGGACTTGTAGGTTTAGTGACAAAGATGCCGTGCCTTGACAAAGATACCGTGTCAGTGTTATGTTACTTTGTACCTGAAAATCATCCTTAATTGTTGTCTAATAAGGTAGAAGTCAAGAACTAGTGAACTAAGAAATGGGGATAATCCAATTAAATTGTGTAGTCTGTTCCTTCATGAATATAGGATTGATCTCTAGGTGTTTTACCCAGTTTATTATTTGCCAGTTACTGTAGTTACCGCATCACCTACAGATTTTCTCATTCAGACTTGAAATTGTGTGCCCTGGGGCAAGATTTTCTCTGTTAAGCATGAAAATGAACTGGCCTTGGTTTGGAGAGAGCATCCTGTGTGTAGCAGTTCCTGTGCCTGCTGTTCTGGAAAGATCAACGGGTTTTGTGCAAATCTGTATCTGGGCGTGAAGCAAGAGAAATGTATCTGTGATGTAACCCTCCTCCTGCTGCATTTTGTTCTTTTCCAGGGATTGCTAGGTATTAGTCCATACTGTGTTTGGAGGCTGAAGTGAAGCCAACTGGTACTGTTGCTGTAGCCTGTTGATACTGTAGGATGAAGCTCTTCAAGTTCTTTTAGCAGTTAATTTCACAAAGATTGTTCTTATTTTTGTAAATTACAGTGTATGGTTTCTGACAGCTTTTAAAGATGTCATATGCTCTGCTGTTTATAGTGTAGGGGATTTAAAACTCTTTCTCTACAGTATCTCTCTTGCAGAGATCAGTTAAGTTTCTAATTAAAGTTTTATCAACCTAGCATCTATTGAAATCCTAAAAATGTTGATGTTTGTTGAGATAAATACAGGAGGATTTTTAATCCCATGAGAAAATTTTTGTTGAGGATCATTGGGGGTTTTTTATATTTTTGAGAGTGTTTCTTTGTTGTTCACAAAGTGGTGTTTGAATAATGGAAAGCTTTAGTAGCTGAAATTTTTAATGAGAAGGAGCCAAACAAATTTATTTGAACAATTTTATTTATTTAAATAGCTTGTTCTCAGCTAACAAAAATGTAGTTGTAATCCTTCCCCATTCTCTTTTTCTTTGAAAGACTACTTCTTTTGATCAGATTTTAAAATCTTGATGAAATTATATCTCTTTGTTTCACCTGAAGCCTTTCATTGGTGTTTGGAAAGTTGTATATCACTACATTTGAAAGGTACCAAAGTCCTGTGGTTGGCCTCAGCACTAAAATATATAGACACTTCTGCTTTATAAGGCTGTAAACCAGATAATTCATCACTACTGACGATCTGGAAGTAGATGTGGGCTTTTAAAGAACAATATGTTATATTACAAATTCCTTGGGAGGGGGAGTGCTTGTTTTTAGGGATTCCTGGAGAGTGGAAGCCTATTAGGGTGGTATTGTACTTGTAATAAATCATGTACTTGGCCTAGGTTGGGTTTTTTTTCTTTTTTTTTTTTTTTTTTTAAGGTCTAAGACCATTTAAACATTCTGTCATAATCATAATAATAGCTGGTATCCTCTCTGCAAACACAGAAGAGAGGGGACAACATTTTTTTATTTTTGCAGTGTAATATTCTCACTATCTATGTAAATAAATAATGGTGTGTGGCATGGTTCACATGAACAGCAGTGCAGCTGTATTGCTGCTGCCTGCCCAAATAAC
>NW_008238464.1:12494580-12503364 GCF_000691975.1 Corvus brachyrhynchos
GGAAAGAGGGGGTGGCAGGGGGATATGGATCGGAGAGGGGCATTGTGGTATGAATAAATTGACACTGTGGTTTAACTGGGCAGGGGGACACTCATTGCAGGAGGCTTCATCTGTTTGCTGCTTTCCCATATTTAGAAAGCATCTTTAGTGATCCTTTTTGCAAACAGCTCATGCAGTAACTGGCAAAACAGAAGCAATTAGTGGTGTAATCTCAAAGGGAATCTCAAGCTTCACTTTAAGTGCAATGATTAAATCCACTAAAATGATAACCATTGCTGCCAAGAACTCCTGTAATTGGTCACTAATGTATTTTGTTGTAGCAGTCGATAACTACTGTATTTCATGCACATAATTAGTAATGCATACACGTTTGGTCAGTAAAATTGAAAATCCTGATAACCGAGGGTGGAGGGGGTGGAAGGAGCACAGAGCTGGAGAACTGAAATACTGCTCTGTTGATAGTACCTAACTAGAGCTGTGTGCTTCAACAAAACAAGTGTCCTACTGTGCTGGAATACAAATGGGCTGTCTGTGGCAGGATATAGCAAAGACATTTGGCAGAGAGGGATTTGAAGGCTTCTGGCATAATGTAATTGAATTGGCCATTTCTTTAAAGATACAGCAAATTGTTTGCTGCAGCATTCATCATCATAAGGAAGGTCAGACAGCTTGCCAAACATATGATATTCATAATAAAAAGTAAAACGGTGACGCTTATATTTAAACACAAATCACAGTATCATGTTTGTAAAAGCTGGAGAAATGAATGGGAATATTTTTGGTGGTGCTGAGCATTAGTAATCTAAGTAAGATTGTAGTTCAAGAGGGGGACAGCTTATAGGCAGAGAAAAGACCCACAGGGAAATTCAGCTACTGAGCAACATATGATCCCCCTGATTTGAGAGGGTAGTAGGTGTTTTGGCAGAATAATTGCCGACTCTCTCTTCTGATCACTTAAGGGAAGATAAGCTTGTATGATCCTATTTTTTGCCTTTTAAGAAAACAAAGGGAAAAAATAACAAAGAAGAAGGACTCGAGTCTTTAAAAAGAGACAAAATTTGAACAAAGCGTTGCCGGGGGTTTTTTTGTTAGTCAGTTATGCTGTGACAAAATAAGATGATGCAACAACCTGTAGCATATCTGAAATGTTATATGAAATGCTCTGTATTGGTACGCTGGGAAACCCCTCTTGAGTCACATCCAGAACACTGAACGTAAATTGCCTGGTGACAGGGGCTTTGGGCCATGCAGTGATGCCTCTGCAAATGAGTAGCTGTTAGCTTTTAGGTTCTAACACATTCAGGAGACTGGCATTTTGATTTCTTGCACCACTGCACCACTGATAGGGTTGGAAATGGGAATCAAAATAATTAGATTGGATATATAGATCCCAGCAAACCAGCCAAGAAAGCGGCTGGGGTGGGGAAGGCTGCTCTGAATTCTAAAATGTGCCAGTGCTGTTTTTATGAGAGCGTGAGGATGGAAGGAGTAAACTAGAGTGCAGATGCTCACCATTTATATTCAAAGCATGTAATAAAATAATTGAATGTATGCTTCCTCCTATTAAAGCCTGTTAAAATCAGTAATAAAGTACATTACTGTTGTATTAAAAAGGGAGCACAAATTTTCAGGTAATATATCTTAGTTGTTTGCTTAGTGTACAGATAAGCAGACTGGGAAGTGGTCTTTTATAGTATCCAAGGCATTCCTCCTTCTGATACAGGACTGTTCCCATCAGTGCATTTTCCATTACTTAGTCCAGCAGTAGCTTTGCAGTATTCCCTCTGGCAGTTTTTTACAGGGCAACAGTTGTTCCCCTCCGAAAAGCCTTTCCTTCTAGTCCCTCAATATTTGTTATGTAAAAAACCCCAGCAAAAACAAACCACCACCCCCCCCCCCGCCCACTTTCCATGTACTCCTTGACTTTCCATAGCTGTTAGAAAATATAATCTTTTTTCTGCTATGCATGCTCTTCCTTTAGATATTTGCAAACTATTACCCCACTATCTCTTTGCCCCACTTTACCATTTTTCACCTGTAAAAAATATATCTCTTTCTTTACTCAAATGTCAGTTCTTCACCTTTCTGCTTTTGAGAAACCCACCATAATTTAATCAGGAAATTCAGGAGTCCAGGTTCTCCTAAATCTGTAGAGAATATATTTTTTATGTTAGCATGATTCCTGATGCTTTTCTTTTTAAAAATTCTACTCTCTAGATTGACTGCCCATACTACCTCCTTCATTTATGTCTCAGTGCACTCTCTCCCTTCCTTCCCTACCTTCCTTATTACTGATCTGAATTTTTTCATACCAAACATGTTTTATCTTGCATTTTCCCAAGCCACATCTTGCTTTCCATTTGTATTTCTATTTTTGCTTTTCATTGCATTAAATCCCAAGACCTTGTGTCTGCAACTTCTAATCTATCAAGTCAGTGTTAAGCATCCATCCAAAATAGCCTACTGGTTTGTGTACGCACCTGCCATAAGGAAGGCAGTGGCTGCAGTACTTCCTCTGCTTTGAAGCCAGATGCACAGGGCTGTGTCTCTGGTAATACTATATAATAATAACACATGTGAAGTACTTGCCTACTTTTGCAGAAGCCTGTCCTGGTGCTGTCCCTAAAATACTGACTGAATCCCTAAGCAAATACAGCAGTTACTGGCTCCAGTTGTAGTCACTGGAAAAAGCTACGTTGAGCTGTTTCTGAACTAAATATCAGCATTTTTTCCCTGATTCCCTATTTTGGATCTCCAGGAGGTCTTAGGGTTAGTTTTCTTATTTTCTTATTGTACTCTTACTCTGATCATTATTTCACGTTACCCTACTCAGTTGTAAAGATAGTGATGAGGAATAGCAAAGTGATATCTTCTTGTTTTAATCTGTGCAAGCCCATAATAGCTAAAGCTCCTTCAGAAGCTGTCGTTCATGTATCCTGAAGGTGCACTGTGGCCATACTGTACAGCTTGCATGTAAGTCTCCCATTCAGTGATACAATGTTTTCATTTAAGATTGCAAGACTAACAAATAAAAAAATGTATTTGCTGTCCATATGGAATGGATGATATTTAGCTAGTCTGGGGGTGCAGTGTGGATGAGCAGGACTCATACCAGGAGCTCTAAGAATTTGGATTTACTGCAGAGATAGTTTGGTGATTCTGCAGGAGCTAATCTTTCTAGTAGAAAATATAAAATCCAATTTGTTTTGTTAAAAGAAGACTGAAATTACGAGTTGGCCATCATCTGGTAATAACCATGTGAAGATTTATGATATGAGAAGGCTCTTTTGTTTGGCTGTTATGGAAATAAAAAGATGCACTAGAAATAAGAAAAAGATAGAAGAATTCAAACAGGAAACAGATTTTCTTATTCCCCCGATATTCATAGCCCTTTTAAAGTTGGCAAAACTGTTGAAGTTGAGACAAGGAATTAGCTGAAATTTTTACATCCAGCTCAGATGAATTTCTGAAATACAGATTTTCAGTGTTTGAACTCCACATTTAATGCAAGAATTGCATGTTTGAGTTTCAAAACTTGTGTTTTCGAGGAAACCCAGTAGAGGCAGTAGGTAACTTGTGTTTCTTGTTGGATTCGTGCTTATTAAGGCCTTCAGTTAGGGTCTGGGCTTTCATACATGCAGGTTATTTAGTTCAGACGATGGTCACAAATTTCTGGAGGGCGGTTGCAACACAGTAGTTGCTGTGCAAGAAATAGTTCAGCTCCAAAGGTTAGCTCTTAAAACACACAGCTCACTTACAAGCCCATTAGGGATTGACCTATGTTGAGAGTTTATTTAAATGCTTGGCGCTGTTCTTTTATATAGGGAGTTTGGAAAAAAAATGTTATTTTGTTTTTTAATAAATTTTTCCTTGACCTTTATCTGCAGCAAAATTGCCTGGCAGTATCATAGCAGGTCTAAATGCAACATTTTATTTATGGCATTAGTTTTATAGAAGAACAAACGGAGTTTGGAGAAAAGAAAAATGAAAGAATCCTTAGCTTTTTTAGATTAATAACTTGTTGAATGTGAATGAATACAAATGCCACTGATTTGATCAAATTAAATACCTTGGGCAGGTTCCACAATGTCTATTTAAGGGGACTGTAACACTTGATCCCCATGTTCTGACTCCTGCCATTGAGACAAGAGTATAGCAGTGTATTGCACAGGTAACATTTTCTGCACCTTTTAGGGTGTTAACTGCTATTAAATATTTCCTGTTCCAATGTATAAATAACCTTCTATGATATGAATTCTAGATAATGGAAACACCTTACATATTTCAGCACCACAGTACAGCATTTGTTTTATTTAGGACACCTGCATATATATTTAATCTTCTATTGTAGATTCATTAAAATCATACGATATAAAAACATCAGAATGTGTCATACAACTAACTTGAATGTGCTGTAACTCAGGATAAACTGGGCTGTTTTTTCCTTGCCTAGAAGACTTTTTTGTGCTTGTTGTCATCTTATCCTTGGTTATTGGAACTGAGTTTATGCCCTTCTACAGTAATTTTCAGAACTAAGTATGTTCAGTGAATATCTTACCCCTTGCAACTTTTCACTGATAATGCACATTTTATGGGATGATTTCTTTTGCTGTACAACTAATAACTCAGCTTGTTATTCTGTGTTGTCTTGGCTTTTGAAGGCCATCTGAAAAACATGTAAAAGAATATTCAAATTACTTTCCTTTTTCTGATCTCTTAGGCCAACGCTTAGAAACATGGTGAATGGTCACATCTTGTGTGATAGTATATAATTAAGAAAATTTTTAGATTCTTTCTGAACTGGTAGAGCAGTTTAATTTACACACTAACTTAGCTGTAAAGGGATTCATATATTTAGTTATTTTTAAAAATAAGTATTGTGGCTGTGTAGGACTGAATTACACCAAAGTATGTAGAAAATATTTTTCTATTTTTGAGAAAAGAAAAAACCCACATTATCTTTATGTGTTTTTAGGGGGGAATATGGTTTGAATCTTGCTTTGTTACGGTAGCAAGTTTTTTAGATTTTCAAAGCATTAATCATTAAATGAATAACACCCTTCTGCCACCCATGTATTGTTTGGGAAAATTAAATTTGTTTAGGAAATGATAAAGTGACAACACTGATATCTTAGCTCCTTATCTTGGGGAAGTGCTCCCCTTATTTTCCTTTTCCATGCCCCTCTCCAAGAACAAAAGCAACGCAAGAATGCAGATGTTGAAAGGCACGAAAATGTGCTTAAAGTATTTTCCTTCTGTCTTGGAACAATGGTTGCTGACAGCAGAAGGCTTGCTTGCTTGTTAAAATTAGATTTGAATCATCAGTGTAATAGCGGTAGGAAATTGTAGGATGGAAAGGTGCCAGGAAGCCTATCTATATCTGCCCTTTCAGAGCAGGGGGGGCCTGCAATGACTTGAGCTGTCTCCTCAGTTGAGTGAGCTTGCCCTAAATGACAACCACTGCTTTAAGCATCCTTAAAACAAAATTGTCCTTGGGCAGAAGCCATTGAGGGTGGATCCCAAGAACAGACACAAGCACAACAGTGCAAGACAGCTGTTACAACTTAGGCTTCTGAAGAGTGTGTTTCTCGTTGGTTCCTTACGTCGCATTTAATTGGGCCCACTTTCATTACCTCCTGCCATTTTCCTGCAGTAGGATTAATAAAATCTGTGTTTTGGGGCTTGGTTTTTTGGATTATATGGTTGTAAAAACACTGGGAAGTTTTCATAAGCTAGTTGTGAGTAAATTAGAGGGTGATGCTTGCTCTGAAGCTGCATCAGAGTCAGCATAATTCTGTCTTTTTCTGTTTCTCTTCAGTTGTTTTAAGGCAGTCCAGTGCCCAGTTACTTCTTTTATGTAGTTATTATCTGTTGGCTTTGCAGTAACCCAATCTATGAGACACAGTGACCTCTCTATGCACCTTAAAACCATTCACAGAAATGGCTGTAATTCTGCTGATGCAGAATGCAGCTGCCCATTTAAATCTCTTTTTCTTACAGAGGGGATGGTTATGTCTCTGCTGTGTACTGGCTTCTGTTTAATTTCTAGTGCAGTTTTTACACTACTTCCATAAGCAGCTTAGTTCTTGATTACTTCAGGGAATGCTTTGCGTGACACAACAGTAATTGATATCAGCTGAAGTGCTAAATCTACCAGTCCCTCAATTTAAATTAGTGCCAGTTGGAGATGGGAGGCCGCAAAGCAGGACTGTGCCTGGGAGAGGACTCTGCTTTTGGAAGTTATTTAGTTTGCTCTCATAACAGAGTATGAATTTTCTGACCTTCTGGTTATGAGGTTATTCTTGTCCTGGGGTGGCAAAATAAAATTAAAGTGGTTGTGAAGGGACGATCAAGGAGGAATTTTAGTTTAAGTGTTTAATGATATTTAGTGCATTACTGTTGTCTTCATCAGTGCTATGGATGCAATCAGACATATTTTAAAATAAATCTACATAAATAACTGGGTTATAATAAATTCAGCATTGGTTTATATATTTTTTTATCATTTGTTTACATTTACTCCATTTAACACTGTTGTATGTACATATGTATCCATCTATCTGTATATATCTGGAGTTTTTATATATAATGTTTATTTATTTTGTGGAGAAATAAGCAATTCTACAGCTGGGCTGTATTGTTTATAGGTATTATTTAATTGTTGGCAAATATTTAGAAGGCACGGGACCACCATAGTTTCATGAGACTGCTGTAGCGAATTTGATGGTATGCAAGAGAAAATTGAAAGCATTCCCTGAGCATGAGTGGCCATCTTGACCTGCTTGTGTGTCCAGCGTTTAGACTGCAATCCCTACTCCTGCACATGTACCAACTGGGAGAGCAGTGGGTTATGTGGGAGATTTTGCTGGAAGTTGCTGGTGTAATTGTGATTGAAAAAGTGGATAGGGTTTGATCTACCTTTTTCCTCCCCAGAGTCCTTACAGGATGGTAGAGTGATGTTAGGTAGGCTTCAGGTTGCTCAGATGATGGTGGTTTGTACTTGTTCTTTTCTGTAAAATGAGTCAATTGTTTTTTGTTATGTGTGTCCTGTGGTCCTCTATCGTACTTGTAGACAGTTATTTGCCAGTTTCTCAAGATGGCAACAAGAGCCGTTCCCTTAAATAGCCCAGATACTTGTGTTGTATAGAACTTTTTGTAAGTGTTCTTCATATCTGTCTTGTGTCTATAAAAGCATGTAAATCTAATCTACAATATTAAGGGGTTTATGGCCTTAGTACTTACATTTCAGTTCCATGCAGTGCATTGTGAGATTGTATGTCCTCTTAATCATATTGTTAGCCATTATCATCTTTAAGTATATTCCATGTCCCTTGGGTGTCCACCTACCATCTGTTACTCTATCCCATTAGATTTCCACCAGATTTCACATTTTTTCTCCAGCATACTGTGCTGAAAAAACCCTCCTTATAGTTTCCCTCATTGATCTCCCAGTTTAGTCTTAATTACACAGCTAATCAGATTATGCTAACTCTCTTTATTTCTTACCTCCCTGTGCTTTCCAGTGTGACCAAAAGCATGTACTTCATTTCTGCACACAGGTATTTACATGTGTGCAGGATGACTATACAAGACTCTTCTAAGCAGTGCTTTCTGTTCCACTCACTTTGCATGGAGGGTATAAAGACGCCTAATTCTTCACAACTTCATCAGTTGCTTGGCTTCCACTTCCTCCTGTGGGCCAAGGCAATCCAACTCTTAGCAGTTGACCTGAGCCGATTGAAAAGCAGCGTCCTGCCCTCCTTCCCCTTCTTCTTGAGCTGTGATCCCATTCCAGGGTGCTGTCAGCCCTGTGATGCTGCTGCCCTGTGCTGAAAGACGCACGATGAGCTTCCAGCCAGCTCGACAGCCTGTCCCCGACACATGGCAACCATAGGCTCTTAAATAAGCTTAGACTGGCTATTAATACACAGTGCTGAGTCATGCTGAAATGCTTTACTTTGCTGGGCACCTTTTTAAAGCAAACCATGGCCAGATCAGGTCTGCCTAGGCTGGGCTATACTTCACTGTCCCGAGCTATTGAACAATGAGTGACTCAGCCATTTGTGTGGAGAGGCGAGGAAGGCATCTGTGGAGGATCGCCTCTGCAGGTGTCTGCAGCCACCCTGCTCTGCTTGAGCATCACTGCTTAAACTAAAACCTGGGAAAATACTCTCCAAGCAGAGAAAGCAGCTTTCTGTTTTCTTTAAAACCTGTGAGAAATGTAGTATTCTGGGAAGATGCATGAGAAGTATTTACAAACCTTGTGGCAATTCCAAACAACTTAGAGAGCATGTTTACTGTTAACTGGCATTAACTGACATTCCTGCATGGGGAACCATTGTTTTATAGGGCAGGAAGGGTTCATCCATTCACTGCTCATTTTTTGTATTGCTGGACGAAAGCTTGCCTGATAAAACAGCATGTTTTCATGGCTAATGAACTCAGCCAGTCCTTGGTTTCTATCCATGTACTACAGGAAATAAACCGTATGGAATATTACTGTGGAATATTTAGGTTCATTTATAAATACAAAGATTCATGTGTACAAATTGGCTTCACTCTTAATTGATTTAGAATACTTGATTAGACAGCACAGCTGAGCCAATGTAACTCTTGCTGCCACTGAGAGGTGGTTCAGCCCTCACTTTTCTCTTCCTGTCCCTTCTAGCCATATGGTGCTTGTCTGACTCCTCAATCCAGTGCTGAACTCCTTCCTTCCTGGAAGAGAAGGAGCCATTTTATCTGGTTTGATGGTATGAAACAGGTGTAGGGCACTGTGTGATT
>NW_008238464.1:12503662-12511285 GCF_000691975.1 Corvus brachyrhynchos
AACTGTGTGCTTCATTTCTGGAAACAATGTTTCAGCATGAGGGTTGCAGGTCTAGTGAGAAGCCTCCAGTGCCAAGAGGTGTATGAGCTAGATCAGCATGGGTTCATTTCTACTTACTGTTTCGATCAAGAAAATGAGTTGCCTGGTTTTACATATATCTTCTGTGATACATTTTTAGATGTTACCACCTGCACATGATAGAATAGTCTTGTGAAAAAAAAAAAAAAAGAAAAAAAAGAATGGCATTTTTAGCACAGATGGCATGATTGATAGAGCTGTGGTTTTACATACTTTGAATTTCAGTGGAGTGAAGAGACTTTCTGCTCTAAAACTTAAGCTATCCTGCCTTTCAAAATAAAAGATATTAAAAAATGCCTTGGTGCCTGAATACTTGGCAGAAAAATAAGACACATTACTTTACCCAGTAAAAGTCAATGGCCACAGAACAAACACATTCTTCACCAGCTAATCATGTAGAACAGGGCTATGTTTCAGTAGTTTTGATGGCTGATGAGGACATCACACATTTTAAGTACTGGTGCTCTACTTGTGTTTATTCTGACTTTTTGTCTTACAAAGCTGGCCAGAATTATCTCTGGTGTGCAGCCGTCCTTTACATTAGGCTCATTGCAAAGCCATGTAGTAATTTCGGGAAACTGTAGTTACAGAGTTTGCAGCATTAGGAATGATGTGTTTGGAACCATTTTGATCTAACAACCTTAGTGAGCACGTGTGAAAGTGCAAATGCAAGGTTTTCAAGGGCAAACTTAATGCTTATGCTCAAGAGCTGCAGCAGGTACTGGGGCAAGAAATATCTTGTTAGTGTTGCTGAGTTCAGATGCTGCTGTTTGCCGAGCCTGGGAGCAGCAGCACGTGGTGGTGGGAGCTGCTGATGGCCCTGGGAGGCAGGTGATAGGAAGGGCGAGGTCAAAGCAAGATGGTGCTTCTGTCTGGAAAAAGCGAAGCAGAGGCAGTGTCTTAGGTTTTGACAGCTCAGGTGTGCTTTTCTCACATTTAGCTTTTCTACAGTCTTAATAGCATTTTCATCTGTATGTCATCTCCTTGGCTGTTCTTCTGTTTTCTGTAGAGAAAGGAAATTTCCTAGATGTAGTGCCAAAAACACATAGCATTGACAGCACTCCTAGTTTTGGTATTCCTGGCCACTGATACCCTGTGACAAAATTGCCTAAAGCTGACCAAAATTATGACCTTAGGTAACGGGGTTGTGCTGCTATCTCTTGTGGACCAGCCACTGGAAAGACATGTCTGAGTTGGATGTAATGAATTAAATGTGCCTTTGCACCAGTGGAGCCAAGCCAGCCATGTACGCCAGACCCTGTGTGGGTTGAACTGAGCCTGAGGCTTGGGGACTTTGATGGTTTCAGGGAATCACCTTCTGTTTGTGAAGCCTCCATCCAGATGGAGGGAGCCCAGTGCAGCACAATCAGGCCAGCCAAGCAGAAGCCGTTGGAAGTGGCCAAATGGGGACTTATACCCCACTTCCTGGACTTCCTTTGGGCCTGGCTGAGTGACCTGGCCTGCCTGCTGGGGTCTGGCTAGATAGCCTGCCTTTGTGTTGAAAAGAAGAGCCAGGGCTGAGCAGGCAGCACGAAGAGGGTAGTAGGGGACTTCAGCAGATGGATTTTAGTAGTCTCTGTTGATGTAACTTAAGTGGGAATTTCTTTTTTTTCCATCAGTTTTGAGCACAGCTAAGTCTGAACACATTTTGCTGAGACTGAAAAAGCATCTCCCAGGATTTCTTGCTGCCCAATTTCAAAACGCTCCTGTAAAATTGGGAGATTCACAAAAATGACAAGAAACTGGATTATAATAGAAGACAGATGTAAACTTAAGTATAGGTGCCATGACTTCTTGCTTTACATCAAGAGCCAGACCTTTCTATTCTTAAGCTATTCTGTTCAATATCCTGATCTGTACACTGTACAGAGTTGAGGTGCTCACTGGTTTTGACAGTCTAGTTCCCAGAAAAGTTATTTGAGGTTACCTACATGTGAGTGAGGTTACTTACAGCCACATTGCCTGTGAAAGTTGTGTCATATATGTGTGTGCATACAGGTGCATGCGTACCTGTGCCAAATGCAATTAAAATCACTCTTCCATAAGGACCACAAGGTTTGGAGGCTTTTTCCACACAGGGCAGTATCTCAGACACACAGGTTCTGCAAAAGCCAAGCGTTTTCTCACAGTGGCAATTTATTTTTGGAAACACAAAACCATGAGCAAGCAGCACTATTCCGCACATCCGTAAGGTTTTGCACAGATGAAGCTAGGAATATGGATATGTTCACATCCAGGCCTCTCCTTCTTCCCTCCCTCCTTCCCTCCCTTCCTGGCCCCCTCCATGCCTGTTCAGGCTCACAGCAGGAGCGCAGAGATGGCTCTGGTTGTACCTGTTTGTGGGTGATGGGTTGTTTTTCCCCTTGATCGATGCAGGAAGAGAACAGCAGCTTATCGAGCACTTCAATCTGGTTTGCTGAGTGTAACAGCTTATGAGAAAATGGCTGCCTTGTTTTCCAGCCGTGTCCCGGGGATGGCCATGCAGGAGAAAATGAGGATCCGAGCTTGAAGAATCTCTCAGCAGTTTCCCCTGCCATTTAACATTTATAAATATGCTATGAAGGATCTTTTTTCTTTCCAGGTAGCTGCCTCACATTAGTCCTTGCAGCACAGCGGGAGGAGGAGCGGGAAGGAGCCTTTCCAGACCCTCAGCAGCGCTCCTAGGGAAACGTTCCCAGACAGGGGTACATGCACACATATCTCTCCATATATATGCATATAAACGCACATATATATCTAAGGTGTGACTTTAGGCTTGAAATTTGTCTTCTGAGGTAATCTAATCACTTGCTTTCTAGTGATTATATTAATGAAGTGTTGTTTCCTTAAGTATTTAGGGCTTCTAAAAATTACTTTCTTCATTTTCTCACGGTTTGAGTGACACAGCATTGCATTATGAGCAGACATTATGTGCCGTGAAATAGAAACGCATACAGCCCTTACATTGAAGTAACTCGAGGTCAGAAAGATTTTAATACTAATACAGAAATGATCTGCACAAAACAATTCCCCCTGAATAACCCACTAGAAAATTCTCTGCTGTTCAAGTGTATTGTCCCATTATTAAGTGGGATAATGAAAACAATTTTTAGCAAATTGTTCTAGCTTTTTGCAGCAGTTTGTTTCCTTCAATTCTTCAAATGATGTTTTAATGAATTCATTCTCTCAGTATCCTGTTGAAAAAGGCAGAAGTGGCATAAGGAATTATAAACTCTTAAGAGAGTAAGAAAGCCACTTACTTGGAATATAATGGGAAGTCTTTTAAAAGGAGTGATTAGCTTCTTTGGTATTTGGACCTTTAAGATAAACTACTGTCTCATAAACTCTGGTAGATTTAGCTGTGCTGGTTTAAGATGTGACAATTACCCATTGTACTCATCTGCTGGGCTTAATCCTTCATCAGCTGCTCAAGAAAATGCAATCCAGCCTGTGAAGCCCTGTGGAAGCAGTGGCCTGAGATCATGTAACCCCTTCTGCCTGGTAGGTCCTGCCTGGGGACTCTCTGGGCTGAAACTGCCAGAGCTCTTCACAGCTAGGCTCTTAATCATCTGCATCTGTTTATGGTAATAAGGGAGAGGAAAAAAAAAGTAGGGAAAAAACCCCCAAACAAACAAAAATTCCAATCAGAGCCAGGCACATTGCCTTTAGCTGAGGGCTTTCCTACCAGTTTCCAAGCAGTGTTTCCAAAGTGTTGTTTTCAGGTAGCTGTATATCAGTTTTGTGGAACTGATGTACATAGGTTTCTTATATTTCCTTGAGTAGGCTTTTCCTCTTCTTCCCTGCCATCCCTTTAAAATAATAGTGCAATAAGCTTTTTTTTGCAGGACCAGTGTTGCTTTAGAGCGTAATCACAACTTATGCAGTCCACATTAGTGCTAAAGGCAAAAGATAGTGTACTCTCTGCATTTTGCAATAAAATCATAGGACGTTAAAGGGTTGGAAGAGACCCTAAAGGTGAGCTAGTCCCAATCCCCACTGCCATGAGCAGGGACAACTCTCGTCCAGCCTGTCCTTGAACACTGCCAGGGTTGGGGCTCCCTTTTTCTCAGTTAAACAAAGCACTGTGAGACCTGTGCTGGAACAGCTCTGTTTCTGTGGCTGCTACGTTGCACATTGGTTGGAAACATGAGAGTGCCCATGTAGCTATTTCCCTCTTCCAGAGGTCAGCTGTGCTGCTTTGGTGTCACTGCAAGCCCACGGGAAAACACTTCACACTGCAGCTGTAGCAATATCAAACAAAAGATGTGTTCTTGTGAATCAAACTCTTACTGTCTTCCCTTTGTATTTTCTAGAGCTGTCCAGATAGCCTTTTTTTTGTATTGGTGAAAAAAAAGCTTTTTCAAAGAACTACACATTCAAAATGTGGGTGTACCAAAGGAATAGGAGAAATACTATTTGTAGAAGATACTACAGTTGCTTCACATTTATTCTTCTGCCGCTTCTCTCATTTCTTTTTTAACAACTGGAGCAGAAGAAACTGAAAATGGAACTGGAAAGACAACTGCAGGTTTTGTTTTTAAAAAGTGTTTGGAAAGAATATCTGTTTCATACTGCTGTGCCAGCATGGAACAAGCAAGGCTTCACTGTAGTGCTTTTTGGAGCAGGCTTGTTACCTGACTTCTTGCTTTCATTATGTCCCTTGTTTTGGATGATCCCACAAGGTCTGTGACAACATGAATGTGGGGAGAGTGCAACAGCCTGATCAGATACTCTAGGAGGTATCTGCTTTAAAACAAAGAACAATAAATTATTGCATTGAAAATGCTGAGCAATGTTTGTTTATTGGCTGTAACAGCACTGCACAGTGGGGGGCTTTGTACAGAAGCCCAAGTTAGCATGGTTAACAAAACAGTGCAGCTTCTTTAGGGCAATTCTTTACCTGGGCCAGTCATACTTTACTAAAGGAAAAATTGTGGAACACAGCATGTCCTGCAGTACTCAAACTACTGTGGGTATGTCCTCTGCATTGTGGCCTGGAAACACGTTCGTCCTGTATCTCTGATTTTATTCTTAAATTATAACTTCTGGGGACAAGAACTATCTTGCCTCTTTTTCATTTGGATTTTTCTAAATTTTAATATAATCTTGCCTGTAAGATTCACAATTAGCATTTCTAAGCAGTAGTTTAATACAAATAATGATACTTCATTATTGATCAAGGCTTTGTGTCTCCTGTTAAATCTTGAAAACAGCTGGCTGGATTCGATGCTTGTGAGCTTCTTTATACTGATGTTCGCTGGCTTGTAATTCTGAGGAGAAGAATAAATAATTCACATGAGGCTGGGAGTTTTTGTTTATCTTTTTAAAAAATGTTGCAGCAAAGTGGTTTGAGTGTTAGGCCATATAATGCAATTCCAAATATTTTAAAAATAGAAAACGTATGAGATAATGTTATTGATTCTATCTTGCCAAATAAATATTTCAGTGGACTGATAATGTGGAGCTGCTTTGGAGGGATTTCTGCTGACATTTTTGTTACACAGTGTGATTGCTATGCTGCCGATGTTAGGCACCAAACCTGACCCACTGTAAAATGTTTATAGTTTTGCATTCTCTGTGTTCCAAAAATGGAGCAGCTTTCACAGTCTTTTATTCTCATATAACTTCTCCCTTTCCACGCAATCATACCTAGAAATCAGCAGCTTGCTTTGCTGGGCTGACATGCACGCTACTTTATTTTTCAATTTCATCAGTAATAGGCTTTTCCTTGCTTGTAATGCTGCTCCACTGACACACTGATGTTTATTCCTTATTCACACAAAAAAAAAAATCAAGTGAAGTCTCTCTACAGACTTCAGTCTTTATGGTGGGGTTATTAAAATTATAAAAATTATTCAGATTAATAGCTTTAATTTTTCAGCACTTTATTTTTTTCTTGAAATAGAGTATACATTTGCAATACTACTCTAGGATGTATGGCGTCTGATATATATCTCCTCTGGCTTCTGTGTTAGCTAGGCTTTGAGGGGATAGTATACTGTGTGCATTCAGACTTCCATAGGTGGGGGAAGAGGAAAACAAAACTCTCTTCAGGACTAGTAACCCCTCTTCTGAAGTATCAGGGCCAGAAAAAATGTCACCAGAGGCCATGTCTGCCAAACTGTGGTTGCTTCTGCCTTTCTACCTAGTGGTATTTGGGAAGACAGTAGGTCTGTGATGGTGAAGCAACGCTTTCTACTTGTATGCTGGGCCAGAAGCAGCTTTCTAATGGACACAGGTCCTCAGATCTGAAGGCCAGACCTGCTTAAACTCTGGCCACCTGACTAAGCTGAAGTGGGTATGTTATTTGCCCTTACCTGTCTGTTTTACTAGTGAGGTACCATCTGTCTCCATCATTTGCTTTGGTGGCAACTACTTTGCGCAACTGATAACTCTCTAAGGCTCTTGAAACCTTTTGGCCCCGGTGGCATATCCACATGTACCTTGTGCTGTTAGCAGCAGATAGCTGAAGGCTTTTTGATTTGTATGGTTGTAGTTTCAGACAGGACTAGGTGTTATGATATTGTTTGTGTACAAGTTCCAAAACCTTCATTTCAAGAGGCAGCATAAATCTAAGTAAAAATAGGTCACTTTTCTTATAATGTAGCTACTCAGGGTACTTTATTGATGCATGCTCTTGGGAAAGGTTTTGTTGGTTGGTACTTCTGTTAGTTCTGAATCCATGAGGAAATAAAACTGAACTGGTTTTTTTCTGGGGCATAGAGTTTTAAACTGAGGACTGTGATGTCCCACTGTTAGGAAGGAACACCTAAGAAGGGAGCGCTAAATAGGTGCTTGGTGGTCGAAAGGAATGACAGAAGTCAGAGGCTCCGCAAAAACTTATAAAGTTTATTAGTAAATTATACACCTGGCATAGAAACTGGTCTTCATTAGTCCCTTATCTCCTGGTAAAAGCATGTGGCAGTGAGTAGGGACAAAGGGGTAGGGCACAAGGGAAGAGAGAGACAGAGATGAATTAAAGAGGGGGAGAGAGAAACATGGGATGTAAAGAGGGAATAGAAAGGTCACCAGTCCTAGTTACAGCATTGATCCAGCTGATGGGGGTGGCCAGGATCCCGGGCTGCATGTGTGCCCAGGCTTTGTTGGGTGCCTTTTTAATAATCGGATTCCCCACTCTGGAGATAACTTTCTCATTTTCTATGTAAGTTAGCTATCATGTGCAATCCATTCTTCTGGACCTTTCTGGAAATGTGTCAGAGGGCTTCAGAGGTCTTTGGCAGTCTTGATGCCCCGCTACAGTCCATGCCGCCTTCTCAACCTCATCCCTGTGCTTGCACTGTACTATGTTGTGCTTATCTCTCCCCAAGCCAGATCAAGGACATTTGTCCCAGGAAAAGTGCTGCCCTGCCTCTGTATGGCCCCCTTCTCCAGCCTCATCCTGTTCATTCTCACAGTGTTATTACCAACAATCCTTGGTTGTTATCACCACCAATCCTTGGCTGGCTCCACAGCTATCACGGTCTGAGACATACAATACACATCAGCCCCTTGTTTTCTACAGGAACATGTGAGCAAATTATTCAGGGCTAAGAAGTTATTTCATGT
>NW_008238464.1:12511313-12515931 GCF_000691975.1 Corvus brachyrhynchos
GTGCTGAGTTAATTTGTCCTACTTTTTATGTGCTATGAGCTTAGAATATCTGCATAAACACACCTCTCTCTTTTTACAAGTAGTAAGTTACAGAACCTCAGTTACTAAGCCTTAAAATGCAGTTCTGTCTTGGGATCCAACATAGGGAGCCCTACTGCTGTTAGTGATAATCACAATTGTACCCATGCACTAAAGGTAAAAACCCTTATGATTCCCCAGTTGTTATAGGGAGCAGGATGAAATACTGTGTCACAGATGTTCTGAGGAAAGCTATCAGCCTGGCTTTCTGATAAAGTTGGCAGTTTAAAAGTTGTTTTTATTGTTAAATTGGACAAATTTGATCTGGAAATAGCAGAACACAGAAAGCAACAGACACAATAATGTCACTAGAATCAGTTTTCACATTAAGACTCACAGACATGGGTTTGGACCTCAGATTCGACAGTGAAAATCTGGAGTAGCTTAATCTGTAATTCATTTGAGTCTCTCCAGACGTACTTTGCTAGAATTGAGTGCAGCCTCAGCCAACCCACTCCAGGCTAAATTGTTCACCTGTTTATTCACCTATGAACGCGTTCATCTACTCACCCACTGACACAGTTTCCTATGAAGCCAAAAGACAGGGGCACATTTTATACAAGCATGGAAATTTGAAATTCATAACTTTTGACAGTCATGACAAATAAGAGCTGTATCCATTACCAGTCCCCAGAGTTATCTAGTATCCTTTCTTTATGTAATTTCTTACAGCACTTCTTTTTTTTTACATCGGTCTTCATTTATTTATTATTCATAGCATTAATAAGAGTTCACTACTTGGCTTTTATTTTCATTGGTGTCTTGCATATTTTAACACAGTAACTGTGCTTGCTTTGTTTCATTGCTGTGGATTTTTTCGTGCTTTTTTTCACCTTGTGTTTTCTAGTTTTATCATCTGGAAATATTATTAAAGACATTATATACCTTTTCATCCAAAGACGTGGTGCATCTGTTGACCTTCAGGGTATATTGCCAGGGCCATCTGGTTTTCAAGGGAAGTGGGGGTTGGCAAGGAATGGGGAAGGATTTAAGGCAGAAGGAGATATTAGGTTACTTACTTATTATTTGATTAAGGTTTTGCTTTGTTGAAGGGTAAGACTGATTGGTACTTTGTTACAGTGTTTGTCATTTTATAGTCTTTGTTTTTTCATGTGGTTTTTTGTCATCATCGTTGTTGTTTTGAAGTGCTGCTGGGCTGGGGAAGCTCTTGTGTGCATGTGCTTGTCTTTACTAAAATAAACAAAACAATATGGCCCCAAACTGGTGTGAGGTGTTAACCAAAACTGCTGTTGTGGTCTACTAGTACCAGGATTAAATGGCACCATTTCAGACATTGTTCCTGGCCTGTTCTCATCTCTCAGTTGAAACAAGTGTTAGTGACCAGTGAGGAATTAACAGGACAAAGTACCAACCCCATTTCAACCTGAGAACAACTGTATTTAGAATAAGTTTGGGTTCTCGAAAACCACTTTTCCCCCAGTTTTTCAGAAGGAGCCTAATAGTCTTTTTTCAGTGAATTCACACAAGGTAGATAAGAGATACCATGTAACTTCTACTCTTACATTCCAGAAAAAAGGAGTCTGACATGTGTGTGCAGGTTTTACTGGGGCTGGAGACAGAGCAGGAAAATAAGGAATTTTATCAACTCTGGGTGTTCCCCATTTCAATATGGCCGCAGCAATTGCTGTTCAGTAGTTTTGATACACCTTTGCTTTATTATCTTTTTCTCTTAGTACCATTAAGCAACCACTGGTTGGCAATATAGAATATAAATTGGTAATTTTTCTTACATTTTGTAAATGTTTGTCATATATCATATTATGAAATACACTGCAGTGCATAAAAAGCTTTGATGTTCATGTGCTAAAAGCTGTTACAATTCAGTTACCCAAAGTCTTATACATGAACTGGAAATATAGTGCATACTTTCTTAGGAGAGGAAAGAAAATTCTTTTATGTAAAGTTACAGAATAAGGTATTCATTTTAACTGAAAATAAGAAACAGCCTGGTTCTAAGAGAAAAGTTTAAGTTCACATGTTAGAAATCATCTTCTCTAAATTAAGAAGGGGCTAATTTCAATTAAAGCAGAATTTCCCACATTAAGTTATTGTGTCTTCATATGTGTAAGTTCTGAGTGATCTGTTTAAAACCCAGAACAAGGATCCCAGGAGGAGGGGGAATGTGTTTGTGTGTGCGTGTGTCCCAGTGCTTCTCCTCACTGTGTAATCTCCATAACTGACCTGCAGTAAAACAAAATCTCCCCCCCACCCCAAGACCTCCTGCCCATGCACAAGCCTTCTCATAACCTGTAGCAAAACAAGTGTCTGGGTTACAATTAGGACAATATGATGGTCTTGTCATATGCTTTTGTATTTAGTAATATCCGCAACACTTATTAATTATTCAGTTTATTGTCAGTCTTTATTTCTCCATCTTGACCATGGTATTTTAGGAAGACATATGCCAGTTGAGTTACACACTTACCTTACAAATGCACCAGTATGTATGATGAAGAAAGAGTAGAGGAAATAATGCACCTTTGTAGTGTTTAATCATTTTTGCTTGAATTTGGAGAAGTAGACAAATAGGGGAGGAAAAAACTCCTAACTCCTGTGAGGAAAGAAAAAAGTAAGTAACTTCATTAGGAAAGTCTGCTTAATCCATTGTGATTTGGGGGATATTTCATGTTTAAGTGTATTATCTGAGGTGTCGTTCCAATCTTGCTCTTAGCTTTTTCTCCAATTTTTTTTAAATAAGCGGTAAAGTTGAGAGTAAGGCAAAAGAGCTTATAGAAGCATAGTTAAAAGCTTGCTTTGATGTTTTCCTTGTGACCTAATAAAAGCATTGCAGAGGCTTACCTAATAAAGCTCTGATAGGGACCTGATTCCCTGTCCTTTTCTGGTTTGTTTGTTTGGGGTTTTTTATTTTGTTTTTCGGACGAGGATTGGTTAGCTGATCTTAATTTTGAGGAACAGCAGAGGACAAAAAGACTGGCTATTGTCTTTTCCACTGGCTGTGATCAAAAGCCTTTCTCACAAAGTCACATATGGGTTTTTAGAAATTCTACCCAAGGCTCGTAGCTGCCTGAGTTAGAAGGCTTTCAAGACTGTGTAGCTTTTCTTAGGAAAACACGTAAAAACATGAAACATCTGTCAGAAGAACTTTTTGTTTGGAGAGTTTCATGAAGCACACCTTGGAATTCCTTCCTTGGTGGTAGTGAGTTTGTGTAAATGTGAAATAACCAAGAGTAGTGTAACCTGAATTCAGCAGCTCAGGGGATGTGAAGGTGTTTGAGAGGCTAGGCCTTCAAAGAGATTCATGGTGCCAAAGAACATAAAACTTTTTTATAATTACAGGGTTTGCTTTTTTAACAACATACAGTAAAATCAGGCACAGTAAGAACATGAATCATGTTGTGTTCAGGTGAGCAAGCAGTACAAAAAGTTAAAGACTGAAGATTTTATTTTATGTAACTGAAAGCCTGTACTCTGGATTAATTTGTTCATATCTTATCCTGAGGATCATATCCCCACTTTCTTTATATTTTAATGCAGAGTTCCTGTCTACTGTTTTTTATTCATGCAGAGGTGCTTACGGAATTGTAAATTAAATTATTTTCTGGATCAGACAGCAATTAGATCATTAATTAAATTCCAAGTGTAGAGCCAAACTATATCCTGCCTCTGTAATGTTGATGGAATTAAAACAGGTGTGGTGACAAAAATTTTTATGTGGAAAATCATGATTACTTTGCATAGCCATAACAGAGTAAGTCTGTTTGACTTTCAAATCCAGAATGAATTTGCAGGATGTGAATCTGGAATAACACTGGTAGGCTAAACAGATCCAGTACCAAGTGACTGGAATCTCTTAACTATAGCCGTTCTTCCCATTCATTTTTGAAGGCATACCTGAAGGAATAAAACATCTCAAAGTTCTGTTTGAATTTAAGAAGTGATTTTTTTCTCATTAGAATAGCATGTTTTCGTTTTCTTACCAAAGCAATATTTTTAATAGAAAACTTTCATCTTTTCGAAAGTTCTGAAGAATGTGAAGTAGCTTGATGGATGTTTATAGGAAACATTTTCCCAATAGAAGAGAAATAATGAAAAGAATGTGCAGATTTACTGTTTGGAAATGTAGTAAGTAAGCAAGGGCATTAACGTGGAAATAAATTAAAGAAGATTGAGAAGGACTATGAAAGACTTAAAAAAAAAAAAGAAAAAAAAAATAGACGCTGGAACAGGTCCAGAGAAGCTGTGGATGCCTGATGGCCTGAAACTGTGCAAGGCCAGGTTGGGTAAGGCCTTGAGCAACCTGGTCTAGTGGGAAGTGTCCCTGTCCATGGCAGGGGGTTTGGAACAAGATGGTCTTGAAGGTCGCCTCCAACCCAAGGCATTCTATGATTCTATAGAAAAATAAAATTGTTACATGAATTTGGAGATTTTTCCAAATGTATAGGTTAAGGTAATGTTATCAGTGGTTGCAGGTCTGTGTGACAAACAGAATGAGCGTGAGGTTGACAGTGCTTAAGAATAGCAGTAGTGTAGCAAGAAGGGCTGCAGAGCAAAGGGAGAA
>NW_008238464.1:12515972-12527477 GCF_000691975.1 Corvus brachyrhynchos
TCAGGATTCTGGTCTTCAGTATGGAAGAGGCACGTCTGGAGCACAGAGTATCTATTCATAAGTCATATTAAAATCAGTTTTGAATGAGATTCCCTTGTGCATGGAGAATAAGAGAGTCAAGGACAGAGCTCCATGAATTCCCCAAATGAGGTGTAAAATGCTATTAACAGTGAAGAGAAACATCCAAAACAAAAAGTACTTCCATATACTGTAAGAAGAAATGTAAGAAATTAGCAATTTATTTTTCAGTTGAAGCCATACTTCTATGCAACATTCACATTTCAGTCAGTGGTTTCTTTTGGTTTCTTTACTGTAGAATTGAATGCAAAAGTAGAAAAAACAGTATACTAGAGTACTTGAGGAAGTGCTAGATGTTGAGTGAAAAACCCTGCCATCTTCTGATAGACGTTTTACATCTGCAGTTTCTGTGGATTGTAGAAGAAAAACCTGTCATTTTACCATTTATTGAGTGATACACTGGATGGAATTAAATCTGTTGAACAGGAAGAAATTTTGAACAAATCATTATATTTTTATGAAAAGTATTTATATTTATATGAAAAATTACATCAAAGCCCATAGGTAGATGAACTGTATAAACATAGAAGATGAATTCAGATTTTCAGGACAATGCTGCCTAACTCCATTTCTTTGAAAAAAAACCCAATAAAACACACACAAACACATTTACATACATACACGGGGAAGAAAAGTAGAAGACTGTATTTCTAGTCTGGAACATAGGTTCTTTTGGGTGGGATCATCTCACCTAACTTTGTAGGTTACAGAGATGTCAGGTAACAGAGATGTCTGTCTGCCTTGAAGCCGTCCCTGATGCAGTCTTAGGTGCTCCCAGCACGTGACCTGTTTCCTCGTGGGGCAGAGTGTCTCCCATCAGGTGTATCACACTCCAGAAGTGTCTGTCTCCTGACATGGAGAGGAGCCACCCTTGGGCACATGTCTGTATTGTGCCTGTCACAAAGACCCAGCTATTAGCTTCTGCTGCATTTCACTAACCTAAATAATTACTCCTTTCCGTCCCTCAAATACTTAGTTTAAAATATAGGTGACCTTGCATTCATTTTATATGTATTTTTAATCAGCTATGCCTGCTGGCCAAGGTTTTTATTTGTCATAATTGATATCTGATATTATGATCTTTCTGAAATTAAAATAACTTGCTATAAAGTACTTGCTAAGAGAAGAAAACTAAGGTAAAATTTTTAAAGCAGAGAGAAGACACATAAATAAGAATATGGGCTCACTGTTAAAGATGTGCCAAAGCAAACAGTGCTCGAAGGGTATTGAGTGAGGTCACTAGGGAGGAGCTGAGTAGCTCCAGGCATGTGTATAACTAATTTTTGAAATACTACAAGTGTAACTAACATTATAAATAACCATATGTTTATTAAGTTACTGAAGAAGGAAAATCTGGGAAAAGTTTGTCCAGACATTTATAACTTCTTTAAGGGCAGTTGATTTTTTCCGTATGATTTTCATCTCTTGAGACTGCTCATTGTTGAGAGCCACAGTGAAGGAAAAGAGCAAAGTTATCATCCAAGCTTAAATGCAAAACATGGAAGCATTTGGGATTTAAGCTGATTGTTGGTTGCTTGATATAGCTTTTACTTTATAGCAGAGGTCTATAGCAAATCTTCACCAAAAACTTAGTTTGGCTTTATTTCCTAAAGTCCAAAGTGGTGATTGAATGCCTGAACTGTAAGGGAAGAATATGCCTTCTGCCTATCAAAATGAAGATGAATTGTTCAGTACATATTTTGCAATTCATCCTCATCATAATTTCATATTCAGCCATAATATAATTATACAAAAAAGGAAAACCTTTATATGGTGAGTGTACGAAGAAAGTGAATTTACAAACTGAGAGCAAGGGCAGTTCATAGTGAAAAAAACTGGAATAAAGACAGGTTACTCTGCAGACACTATTGTAAATGTCAAGTAGAGTTTGACAGCTGGTAAGTTAGAGACATAATTAAAAAAACCTTCCATACGTGTACAGACTGCCTTTTAAGAACTGGCACACAGTGAAATGAGGTGAGTAGCATATGGGGGATTAAGGCAGCTGAGTTCTAGTGGAGTCTGGAGGCAAACAAATAGACCTTCAAGACAAAGACAACTATAGTGGTCACACTGGTGTTATGTATTTGTTGACTTGTGGCATAGCAATCTACCCAAATTAAAGTTCATCTCATGCAGTTTTCCATCCCAGATAGAGCCTCTGTAATACAGAAAAGAGGAAGGTGTTAGAGGAGAACTTGTCTAGAGGGACGAAGATTTCTCTTTGACAGACTGGTCTCTGTGGCAGTCTGTTTTGATGGAAGCTCTTTCTACACACAGCTAAATTGTTAGACCTTATGGTCAGTTGGGTTAAATAAAGACATTTAGGGGAGATGCAAATTTAAGCAAGAACTGGTATTTCTGTTAAACATAGTTTCCAAAAATTGCTTTGGAGTTAGACATCTCTTAAAGTCTTCACAGAAAATCAATTACATATTTACTTGTGCACTTTAAATTTTATTTCTGTATATATTTATTTTTGGCTTCAGTTTAGATTACAAATAGAATGACACTTGGCTGTGACCCTACAGAGGGAGAGATTAGTTTGGTAATGCAAACTATATCGGGAACTGAGCTATACATTTATTTCTGTATCTTTGTCTTTAGTCTTTTGCTTGGATTTCTCTGCATGCTTTCTTTATAGTTGAGCTTACTCTATGTTTTAAGACATGCCTTTTAATCAATGTTCTGCGAGTCTAGCAGTACTGCCTGACACAGGGCTTTCACTCCATGCACTTGCTGCATCAGGAGATTATGCTGAATCACAACTCAATATGAATAGCTTAAAAAGAAAATATTTGAATGTTTGGTAGAAAATGAACAGATTTGGGTTTTTTTAATTTAATATGAAATACAAAATCATGACATATAAGTCCTAAATAAAATTGGGACCTACTATCTAATGAATTATTATTTGCATTAATCTAACAAAAATAATACTAAGTATTGCGGCTGGAGTTTTAGAGAAAGTCATCAGCTCAATTGTGAGAAGACTTAACTGTGTACCTGGATCTGGCCAAGGTAGTAAACCCATATCTGGCTAATGTAGCCTTTCCAGCAGCTGAAAGGCTTTTCTTAATTTCTGTGTATCGATTTAGCGAATAGCTTAAAGATGAGAAACTGCTTGGGAGATGACTAGTCAGGAAAGCCCCTGCTTTCTCCCAATTAGTAATTTCTTTAGAAAACCAAGAAAGAGAGGCTGAGATCTGTTGGTTTTTAAATCTTGAAGGGCATAGGGACCAGAAATACTCAGTTTCTCTATCTATAGATAATTTCTTTTGTATGTATTAAATTGGTTCAAAATGTAGACCTGTTTACAGGGTCATGCATGTTTTACATAAACCTTTATTAACTGGTAAAACACTGTTTGAAAAGATCCTATTGTGTTTAAAACATGGATTTTTCCTTTTTTTTTTTTCCCCATTTTAATTGAAGTTTAATTCCCATTTAAAAAAAATTATGGCCCTGTATGTAAGAGGGGGTCATTCATTATTTTCCAGCTAAGTGGTGTGTAAGAACAGTATGTATAGGTTAGCACACATTATTCCTTAGGTATTATGTGACTCAGCTTCATAGTAAGCAAGTTGCAGTATTGACCTGGTGTAAAGAT
Source organism: Corvus brachyrhynchos (assembly GCF_000691975.1). NCBI lineage: Eukaryota > Metazoa > Chordata > Aves > Passeriformes > Corvidae > Corvus > Corvus brachyrhynchos. The sequence goes on from NW_008238464.1 coordinate 12,519,661, forward strand.
TGTATTTCATTATAGAGTAATCACTGTGTACTAAGAAACACTGAAAAAAATAACAAAAATATCAGTGTTGTAAATGGCTGTGCAGCTCCAGGGTATTTTGGCCAAGATCCACAAAACATGTAGGGTGTTGGCTGAATCGAAGTGGGCGAGCTCTGGGAGGGGGAGATAAGAGCAGGAAGGCACTGTTTGCACCCTTCAGAAGGGGTGGGTGGCACTGGGCATTCAGCTGAAGCCGTGGCCATCCCTCTGCCGAGGGGTGCCCTGTCCCTCCTGCTGCTGCCTTCCACGGCCGGCTCAGCAGCAGGGCTCTGGCACTCCAGCATCGCTTCCCCTGGGAACCAGAGGCTGGCCAGCCTTCCTTGAGGCTAAGGAGTTCCAGGGAAGGGTCTGGAGAAGCTGAAAAAGTCCAGGTTGGTTGGAAGTTGTTTTGCTGTTCTTTCTGTGATTCATGAGTGTGGACTGCGTGGAATATGTTTGCTGGATTGTTTTGAGGGAGGTGCTAACTGAAGCACACTTTCTTAAGCTTGAAGCAAACCTTCGTGTGACAGAAAAAAATTGAAATAAGTAATAAATTAGATCTAAAACATGCAGGTTCTTTTTCCTGTTACTAATAGGATTGGAGGGAAAATACTGTTCTGGCTTTTTGCAAAGTTGGATTTCAGCTAAATGCTTCAGAAAGTACAGTATCAAGAATAATCAGTTACTTTGTAAGCTTTTTCCATTTGAATTGCTGACTATTCCTCGTTACTCAGTGTTTTTTACAATGTGCGTGGGTTAAAGTTGAATTAGTGTATTTTATAAATACCAGGTCTTTAAACACAAAATATCGAGGCCGCCCATAGCAGAGGAGTGTAAAGAGTACACGAAGTCTTCCACCTCTATATCAATGGCTTGATAGTGTGTCATCATCACAATTTATTTATTTAACCACCTGAAATTCACCTGTTTGACTTTTGAGGTCATTTCTTGGCCTGGTAGGAAGTTGGAGGTGTTTCTAAATTCAATACTGGCACACTTCATCAGAAAGGAAGAGTTTTTGGAGAGAGTTGGGAACTGTGTCCCCTTTTCTCTGGGAAGATCTGAGCATCAATTGGGGCAGCACGGGGAAAATCTGCACCTCTTCATGTAAATCTTTCATTTGTTGGTACTCTCAGCCTAAAGTTGATCTTAATAACCTATTGTTTCATTGCAGAGCAAGAAAATAATGAAAAAATATATAACTTGTGGACAGTTTTTAGAGATTTTAGAAAAATTCCTCAAACTGATGGAAACATAAGTCTTCCTAAATATTTTGTACCGAGCAGAACTGAGATAGTATTTATTAAATGCCTTTTGTTTATTTTTTCTGTTTGCCGTCTTCAGGTGAAATTCTCAGAACTGGTACCATGTAGTCAAATTCTCCCTATAAACTGAGTACTTTAAATATGTTGATGCTGAGAGTTTTTTTCAATCCCAAAAACATGTGAAGAAGAGAGTTTAGGAAAGAATGGAAAAAGGGACTGTTGATTGCTGTTATGGTGTAACAAATCTCTGAGATTAATTTGGAATCCCCCACATCTGTATATGTATTTTCTGTTCTCAAGTCTGTGTGCACATTTGATGTAGGGCATGTAGTAAAATACAGAAAATTAGTCTTCTGTGTGAAAGAGGAGATCTCTCTTCATCTTGTCTTATCCATCCTGCCTTATGCAACAGTTGCCTAAGCCTAATTCCCTTTTATGTGATATTGATTAACAGCCATGCTGAGTCTAGGACTGTCACAAAGACTAAAGGGTGTTTAATTATTTAGCTGCGATAAAGTGGAAGGCAGCACAGCAGCAGCAGCAGCTGTAACATAAGTCATTGGTACTTCATCTCCAAAATATAAGAATTGTTCAGTAATAACGCAGCAATTCTGTCTTCCTGGCTTGAAGGAAATTCATAGAAATCTAAAGGCTGAATATTTGGAGAATGTGTGAGTGATGGGCTTGTCTTCAAGATCACTCCATTCTTTGGGTATGTTCTTAGGCACAATGCCAAGTGATTGTACTCTCATGAAAAGAACACCATTTTACCAGAGGCACAATATTCCTAAAGTCATATTTTCAGAAAGGAAGACGTGTAAGAACATTTTTCTCATTATTTGTTTATAGGTCTGTCATGTGTACATGTACATGAAGATTTCACATTTGTTGTGAAAATCCCTGGTTCTCACTAATAGCTTCAATGTGCAAATTTATTGTGGAAGTACTTACATGTTTGTATGGTTTTGGATTTGGGCTGGGTTCAAAAGAAGGAGTTAATGGAATTGTTTTCATACTTGGAAAAAGACACAGAAAAATTAAGTACCCTGTTGTATTCAAGAAAGAGAGCTGAGATAGCTAAAATCACAGGTATTTTGTGCCATAATGTGCCAAGGAAGCCTGCCACAAATTTACAGCATTATTATGCAGTAGTGTTCCACTAAAACATGTGCTGGTGTATCTCAGTACTGGAACCACAAGGAGGTCCCAGAGCTGTAGGCTGTTGGGGCTGGGAGAATACCGCTGTGCCTGTGCTTCATTCATACATTCTTCATTAGATAGCTATTTTTGTCATGGTTAAAGAATAGATACTGGACAAAGAGGATGTTTGACTTGATGTAGCAAGTCTGTTTAATTTTAAATTTGTATTTTAAATAATTTGAAATATTGTGTATATTATGCAAAATTGCGTTTTGTGAGAAATACATAATATTTAAAATGTTTAATAAGATGTGTAAAATTGGAACATAAATAACACATCTTCTAATATGAGATTGTGAGTTACATTTTGTCTGAACTGAACTGTAAGAAACATCTTAATAGAATGTGATTTCTTAAATCAGAAAGTAACAGTAGCCATGTTTGGATTTTTGGTAACATGTTGTAGTTCAGCATTGGGAGCAATGGCAGCCTGTCCCAGAGCAGTATGCTTCTGTCTTTGACACACAAGAGCTTGGATGTGATACTATTCATTGCTAATGAACGCTAAAAACACACCAGTGTGCTGATGTTTAAAGGGTTTTGGGCTTATTTCTGTTCATATTCAGTTCTCAATTATGGATGGATTTTTTTCCCTTGTTTGGGGGAAGTAGGGTAGAAAAGACGGGAAAAAGGAATCCAGTAGCTAGTTCTCAGGTTTTAAAATTACTATCTTCATCTTTAAAAATAGTTCCTCCTTACAGATTAAGATTCATTGGAGCAGAATGAAGATGTCAGAAAGAAGCAAGTGCTATGCTTTCTTGTAAAATAGTTTATTGCCCAGTCTTTCCACTTCATTAGTAGATCTTCACATCTTTTATTCTCAGTTGTGTTAATTCTTCAGCAGTTTTAGGAATGTGGATGGAAGGCAGCTCTCTGCACCAGGGTTAAATTGGATCAGTCTGTGTAGTCACAAGGCTGAGTGAAAAGGGTGAGTTTATGGGAAAAATCAATTGTTGGTATGCTGAGTACAAATTAAAGCCAGCTTGCCTCACTGTTTATTTAAGAGATGCACTTTACTGTGACTGGTGGATGGACCAGGAACCTAAATAATGTCATTGTTTTACTCATTAAAGCTGGAGCAGTGAAATAAACAGTGTTCCAGTAGCACTGCCCATGCCTGTGCATGGTCTCTTCAGAGTGAGATGATGTAGTGCTGTTAGAAAAAACAAATTTTTTAAAATTAATTCTTTGTTGCTTTCACAGCTAGACCTTAATTAATTGGTACATGATCAGGATAGTACAGACCGGTTGCTAAATCTCTAGAGTGGCTGATTTTCTGTCCTGCCCTGTGCTGCTGCATCCTTTAATATTTATACATGTCTGCATGGATATTTTTAAACTGATACTGGACCTCCAGTCCAGGGTGTAATTTTGTATTTCACAAGCTTTGTCTGGTTGTAGAACAATGTTTATAAACCTCTACATTTCATTTGTATTGGATAGTATTTTCAGAACAACGGTTAGAAAAAGTTTCTCAATGGTATCATTTATTTAATAACAGTCACTAAGTGCACAGACGCACTTGGTCCTGTGTATAAATTCCATATTGTAGTAGAAATATGTCTCTCAGTGCTGTGCATTCAGTTTGATTATTATTGCATTTACCAAATGGCTGGGGTTGTTCAGCCTTTGGCCTTGAGCTGTTGGCATGCCTCAGGTGGTAAGCAAATTGCATACAAATGCACTGCTTGTCATGTCTTGCTGCTTAATTTGTTCTTTGGAATAAGTTAGTCTCATAATAGGCAGACACATCACAAAGCAAAAAAGCATTGGACAGAGATGAAATATTGGCTTTGCAAAGCCCTTCCCAATATTGAGTCACTTATCTTTCATGGAAAGTAATAAATATTGAAATTAATGGCATGCTTCTTCTTTACAGAATTTGGAAGAATGTTTTCATCTGTCAGCAGACTCCTAATAAAGTGCCCCTTCACTAGCCCTGTGGTGGGTGTGCATTTTCATCTGATGATAATATTTAAGCACCCTTTTCACAGGAAGGAAGTGAAATACATTAGTGGAAGAATGCCTGTACCCAAAAAACTGATCGCCCGTTAATTAGGACAGATTCATCGCCTTTAATGGTAGTGACAATCTAGAGTACATTTTTGGGGTCACAGAGTCAATACAATGATATTTTTATGATGGTTTATTTTTAATGTGGTGTTTCTGAAAAGTCACACTAGTGCCTCCTTTGGAACAAAGAGTTACATAATTCTGAATAGCTCAGCAGCTCACAAAAATAATAAAGGACAAACAACAAGATCATGTAACTTTTGGGTAATGAAAAACTTTGTTCTTCCAGAGTATTCACTGCAGTGCAGAGCATACATTGCAATGCACACAACAGAGAAATTACTCAGATATCGACCATGGTGTATGTTGCTAGAACCTCATAATAGTATTATTTAATGATAGATACCTTGATATGTTGCTCTGCTTGTATCAGTTTTTATTATGTTACAGTGTATCTCACAATTGTTTGGCACATGACATCAGGTTTTAGAAAGAATTGTCATTTTGGATGGTTCAGTATTTATCTGTTGGCTTTTAATCAGACTATGTGCTATTATATCTTGCTACATTCAATAAACCCAAAATGTAATTGTAGGTCTGTGTACCTGGCAATTTCTATGGATGATGGATTCAATCTTATTAGACAGTCACTTTGATTTCTTTGATAAATTTTTAATACTTTATGCCCAGAATGGCAAAGTGTAGTTCTCACTATCTTTTGATGACCAAGCCTGGACCACTAGAACATGCAGTCTAAATAAATAAGGCAGTATCAAGACTCTACAACCCTAGTATAAAATCTTTTCAATTTGGTGATGAACTGGAACATTTTTCCGAGTTCATCATGCTTTTGAGTATTCCTTATATCATAGCATCAAAGCTTGGACGAGTTTTTATCTTGTAAAATGTGAGTCAGGAGGATCTGAACCCAAGAGAGTTTATAGACTAATTTCCTGCCTTAAAATGTGACAAATATAATGGAGTATTTTAGTTGTTCCATTTGCAGTATTCTATCACAAGTCCATCCTGTCTGCATTTTGTACAAACTGTGTATTCAGGCTAGCCTGTGAGAATAAAGAGAAAGGATTTGTCACTTGCAGTCCTCTTTGTTTGGGATTCACAACATGTTTTAAGGACACCCATTGGGTGTATGTGGAGTGGTGGCTTTCATATTTCATATTGTGACCATTAGCAACCACAGATAAATTTAATCATACCACTCAAAGAGTATGGAAAGCTGAACAGAATACTAATAATGTGAGTCATGAATTTTTAATCTCTCAGAGGATGCTCTAAAAAGAAATTGATTAATCACTGTGCTAAAATAGTATAACACCTCGGAATAGACTTTTACTTGGGCGAACATCGTAAGATAGTGGTTTAGTGTCAATACTGGATGGCAGTAGTCTCCATAAAGCAGTTCTGGCTCAGTAATGAGTTTGCAGTTATGTTAATTAGTTCAAAATCACTTAGGATTTCTCTTATGTTCATCTTCTGCTTAACTTGGTTCACCTACCCCTGTCTACACACTCAGCACATGAAGCCCTTCCCTGAATTTGATGGAATTTCTGTTAGTTCATTCATCTGTGGCAAGACAACAAAACCTACTCTGCTCAGTAAGGAAAGTTGGTGTTGAGACATTTCTCCAGATCTTACCACAGTTTTCTACCTAGGGGGCAAAGAGTAGTATTTCACACATTGGTACAAAAGGGTTGTGTGGAGTTTTAGTATGTTACAGCACTGAGACCCATGGCATATCCCTCCAGAAATCCTGGCACTGCAGCCAGCGGGCCCAGAAACACAAGCATGGTTTTGTAGTACAGCCTCTGTCATGAAAGCTGCTCCTTTTCTCAAGTAAATCCTGAAAAACTGTCAATGTATTGATTTTTCTATTTCTCCCTTTTTATTTTACATTTTCACCCTGCAAAAAATGTGCTCTAGGGAAAGTGGTAGCAAACCAATTGGTAATTCTTTATGTCAAATTGTGTAGAAGCAGCAGGATGCACTAGATGCTTACTAGAACTACAGTTTAAAAATAAACATCATATGTGAACATAATATTTAAGACTCCAAAACAGGTTAACATAATAAGTGGCACTAAACATATTTAAAGAAGGAAAGGCCAAAAGTAAAATAAATATTGCAGCATCTTAATCAAAATTAGATTTCACAGAGTGTAGTGGGTTAGAACTGTGAAGTCTGAGAGATTGGTTCCATTTGATGTTAATGTTCAGCTCTCATGCACTGGGTTTTCTGCCCTGAAAGAAAAATATGAGTTCTCTAGAATAATCCAGCTTTTCATTCTATTTTGCAGCCTTGTCTAAGCAGATAAATCTGATCATTCCTTAAATGGGAAATTTGCCAGCTGAGAGAAACCTAGAGGGCAACAAATGGGCAGTGATGACAGAGTGTCTTGAATGCTGAGAATGTTGTTTTGATTCCACACTGTTTAAAAATATATTTGTCTAGTGGAAGGTAAAATGTTGCACAGATAACACAGGAGATTTCCTAGGCATTACACACATACATACACACATGCACACACAGTATTTGTTTGGATTATTTTTTTTTCTGTAGGCTTAACCCAGATAAATTAAACTACAAAAGCTCTCAAAAAAACCCCCAAAAACTGAGGGGGTGAGGGGAGGCAGGGCACAAAGCAGTGAAATCAAAGCAACTCTGCCTTAAGGCTGCAGAGATTTCCTTATCTTATCCTGCTGTTTCTAGGTATTGCAAAACATATGGCTCACCTTTAGGGGCAGTCCCCAAACAGTGGGAGATGTTACATCCCATCTGTGCTGCAGCAACTGGAGGTGCAATAACAAGGTGACTTGAGGACGCTAAGATGACTGTGTTTAAACTCATTGCTGGTTTACTGAGGTGGTGTTGGGGGGAAGGTGGTGGGGCACATTTAGTTTGGGTGGGGTTTTTTAGCTACCATGTGGATGTGCCTTACAAGTCTGAACACAGGTTCTGCTGGAGGAAAATTGTTTTGAGGAAACTTGGTAGCCTGAATCAGGAGTAAAAATTTCAGGATCCTAAATATTGGGGAAAGCAAAGAAGGGAAGAAAAGCTAAGAGCAAAGGCATTTCTCTGTCTCCCACATTTTATTCTGGCAGCAGCAGCTGAACTGGCTGAATCCTGTCCCCCGCTTTTTGAAACTGTTTGGTGTTGCTCCCACGAGATGTAGTTGATCATGTAGTCACTCTCTAACCTGATTCATTCACTATAATCTAGCTTAGTTTGAATGCTTTTTAATGCTAACTCTCTGAACTCTTTAATAAGAATCATTTGGACATGAGCAGTTATTCCACAGATACT
>NW_008238464.1:12527535-12546342 GCF_000691975.1 Corvus brachyrhynchos
AGGAATGTAAGGGAAGAGTGATTATGAGGAACAAGGGAATAATGCTACACTAGTGAAGCTTCACTCAGAACAAGAAGCATAATGACAGACTGAAACTGCACACTGCAGTGGATAGAATGGACAATATAGGTAGACTTACCCTGATGAAAATTAACTTCTTAATACCTGTCCCCAAAAATTTCTCAGCCAAGCTTCTAAGCCTTTAAGCTTATGCCTCAGAATTTTCCTAAATAATTTCAAAGGCCAGGGCAACAAATGACTTAACACCTTGCATCTCTCTAAAACACTTTAATGTAAACAAAATCTGTTAACTGTGGTGCAAAAGGTCTCTTAATGATCCTTTTCTTTTTTGCTTCTATCGTTGTTAAAATTACTCTTTTACTTCAATGAGTCTTTTGCTATTAGGTCTTTCTTTTCCTGCTAATGTAATACAAGAAAACCACTTACGATAATGAAGACTGAATATTCATATCCAGCTTTAGGCATCAGCATCCATATACATAAATTGGAATCAAAGTTAAGTGGCATGAACATCCCTGACATGTTCTGTCATGATATAAAAAAAGATCTTTTAAATTTAATATAGCAAATAAAACTAGCTATCTTCTTGTGCAAGTAGTTTTCTCAATTTGCAGAAGGAGAGTTTAGATTGCAAGATGAAAAGACTGACAGGTTTCCAGAGCTGCAGGCCACTTCCCTTTTGTTTTGAAGTCAAGGGTAATTGTACTTCTGACACCCTGGGAAAAATCACCTTTAATGCTGACTAAAAGTAACATCACATACTGTCTGCATAAGACTCAGTGACATAAAATGTACATGAAGGTGTAGTGCTGTATTGGGGCATGCACGTGTATGTACAAATATAAACAGTCTGCATTGCAATTTGAAATATTGTCCTGATCTGTATGACTTTCAGGTGTTCTTAATTTATTAGTTAGCATTTCAAAAAACAGACTTACTATTCATTGAGCAGACCTAGATGTATTTATTTAATAAAATTAATGAACAGGTAACCATTAAACGCTGCAGGACACTTCACATGGATGGAAGTAATAGAAGCTTTGCCCCCTTTCAACTTTTAAGCTTCCTGTCCTTGCAAGTTTCCAAGAAAGAATGTTTGCAGCAACAGAATCAGTGCCTTTGGACTCTAATGCTGGAATAGCAAGGCTGAGGAAGCTTCAGCGAGAAGGCAGGCAACTTAACTTTGCAGTTTTCTGCATTTCAAAAGTCCTCCCTCCTCAACAAGTTTAAGTAATTAGTTGAATTTTCAGAATTTGGTGTGGCTTTGCATTTGTTTTGTTTTGTTGTGTGATTTGCTTTTATTGTAGTTTTGACACTTGATTCAGGTTTTTTTTGTAATGGCTTTGGAAAATACTTTAGGAACTTTACTATATGTGAACATACTCTGAAGTAGAACCATGTACTGACTGAATTGCTTGGGTAACCATTTGCTAATGCTAAGATACTGAGTACGCTTTGTGTGTGTCCCTTCAATTAAGTAGACTAAAGACTCATTATAAATCTGTGAGCTCCATTAGCTAAATACCTCTTGAAGCAGATAGAAAATAAAAATAAAAGATACCAAAGATGGTTAGATCATAGCATTTATGGTATCAGAATTGCATTAAAGCACAGAATATATCTATATTGAGATATAATCCTTTATTGAATTCATTAAAGGAATTTATCCTAATCCTATTACAGAAATAAACTTTTCTAACATATATACTGGTCAAAATTGTCATATATGCTATCAAAAGAGGTGACTTTTGTCTCAGTGTAGAGGTGTGGATACCCATTTACTCCTACAAGGCATATAATGATGAGACAGCCACTATTAACCATCTGGTTAATCAGATTAATGAATCAACAGGACCAAAATTTATAGAAGTTACTTCCTATAACATGCAGATGGTAATTTTGAAGGGTTTTTTCCCTGAAATTTTGCTTCTGCTGCTGACTCTTAAAATATTTTATTAAAAAGTTCCAATGTGTTGAAATTACCTGTGTTACTGACCAACTCAAGGAACTGGCTTCCTGAGGCCAAGAAGGCAGCAGTGCTCTTTACCACCAAGTCTGTGTGATGTTCATTGGCAGGTTATTTCATCCATGTGTTTTGAAATGCTCAGGTTTTTCATGGCCTGTATACTGCAGATGATTTCATGTTCCTGCTCATGTTTGTCATTTAGTGTATTTCTTAGCCAGTGTTCTCAGTTGCATTTTTCATATCCAGACAGTATAACCTGTTAATCTGTCCTGCATTTTAATTGGGGGTAGATTAAAATTCACATAGTTAAACTATAATTTAATTGAAGATAAATAGTTTTTACTCCTGTATCTCTACAATGATTTAGGTAAAAGTAAAATGTAATGTTGAAAGATAGTCTGCAGTGTAACAAAAGCATTCTGTATCTTTAATTATCAGTCTTAGCTTTGTTATAGTTGCTTAACCAGCATAAGCTTTATATGATCAGAAGGAATGCCTCATGTTTGGTATCTTTAAGACCTTGAATCTGTTTGGATTCAATATGCAAGTTTGTGCCCTGGTGTTTTTTATTAAATTCCCTATTTTCTATGTAAATAGCACAACAAGCATATGTAATTTTAGTATGGAGAGATTCTTACTGTAGGATGCTCTGATAATTCAGGACTTTAGAAGGTCTGACACCCAGCTCAAAGCACGGCCAGCTTTGGGGTTAGCTACGGCTATTTTGGGTTCCATCTAGTCAGGATCCAAAAATGGATCTGCACAGAAAACTTCTGCACAGAAGTTGTCTTGCAAGAAAATTCATTATCTTTCTAATGCTGAAGACAGTACTTACTGAATATAAAAATCTAATTTTCAAATGCGTATTACAAATGGTGCTCGTTTTGTAGATCAATGTGTTAGGTCACTTCTGCCATTCTTTTTAAAACAAACATTTATTTGCACTCCTAAAACCCTTTGGATTTTTGCATTTGACTGCTTAACATGCCATGTCCTTCCAAGTGTACACTTCCTACCATACAAAGTATGGAAGTTAGTGGACTGTGGCTCCAGCTGTTTTATTCTTAGATATAAAGCTGCTCTACATTTGCGCCCAATTTACAGGGAGGAGTCTGTACATATAATAACTTTGATAGTGCTTTAAAGAGATACTATTTGCCTCAAGAATTAAAATATTGTTTCAGAGTTAGTACCCAGGAAATTCAGGTTCACTGACAATGTAGCAAGCTTCCTCATAAAGCACGCAAATGAAGGCAATGTTGCATTCTTTGCCTGGCAAAGGTTGTTTCCTAGTTAGGAAATTCAGGACCATAAACTGTTTTATTAGAGATGACTAAAAACAGGAGAAGATTTTTTGACATTTTTTACTGCAGAATGTTCTTTTGATTAGATCTGATGTTTGTTCTGCTCAGTACCACTGCATTTCAAAGGAGTATGTGTTAACAGGAGTATGAAATTCTGCATTTCGTGTGAAAGTGTGTCTGACAAGTGTTGAGGTTCATATGGTTTGGGGCAACCCTTGCTCAGGATACTGTCTGCCCTTTGTGGGAGCAGAAAATAGACTAAATGGAGAAGATGAGGCTGGTAAGGAAGAGGTTGTCTTTGAACGACAACAAGTTGACTGGCTGATGTGCAAGCGTCAGTGTCTCTGGGATGAGTTTTCCTGTTTCAGGCCGGAGGGAAGGAGTGGGTGGAGAGTGCATTGAAACTGAGATTTCTGCTCTGGGGTTCACATGAAGAAATCTCAAACAGCTCAGTGTTTAATAACCTGCTCAGTACTTTACAGGGTGGTGTAAAGACCTGTGATTGCATTTTTGAAAATCAAGTAATGTCCAAGTAGCTGCTGTTCTTTGGGCCTTGTTCTGAGGTGATTGGTGCTGCTCCCAAGAACTGCTGGCTGTACCTCATCCTGCTGCTGCTGCTTGATTCACCAGCTAAGTCAGTTTACATCATTGTATATATTTTACTTATCTATTTCGTTGTTAAATGTTCAAGTATAGCTTTTGTATTCACTCTTTGAATTCATACTGATGGCCACAAGTTAACTTCATGGTACTACTTTTAAGAGAATTTCTGAGTGTTGACTGTTGGCTTTACTACAAGCATATTGTTTAGGCTTGCGTGGAGTACAAGAAGGCTTTCCTTGTTTTACTGTTTTTCAACATCAATATTTTCTGTGTCCATGATGAGAACATCCAGAGGAAATAAACAGATGAAACAATGCTACTACTCTAGCTGGATCCTGTGATTCCAAGCCAGAATGTGGATTAATGACCACAATGTAATGGATCTAGAAAAAGGGCGCCTTTTAAAACCCCTCTTTCTTACTGGTCATTACCAGCTTTGTCCCTTTTTGTTTCCTGTCCCACAACTCCTTAGAAAGGAAGCATAAGCATATAACATCCTAAAGTAATTTTTTTCATCATTTAAAAGAATTTGATGAGAATTTAGCATTTTTACAATTACTTCATTTCCACAGTGTGGCACATTTTGGAAGACCTTGGCTCCCCATAATTTCAGCCTCTGGAGAGGTCTGCTTATTGAAACCTGTCTGGAAATAAAGTCACAGGGATAAAATGGGTTTCATTACAACATTAGAAAATTCTGCCCAAGAAATTAAATAAATGTTTTTTGTACTTTTATGAGATTTCTTTAGCAGCTTGCAAAGTGCATAGTTTGTGGCAGCATTGATGGTCAGTTCATGTCTATTCAATATAATTCAGACAGCTTTAAAATTTCTTTTGTCACCTCTTGTTCAGAAAGATGTACAAGTAAGTAGTATGAAGAAATTTTAGCTTGGCAGCTCTAGTCGGGCCATCTTCAGGGAGGATATGCTGAAAATCGTCCTCTTATGCAAACTTCTTTTGAAACTTCTGAATGGCTGGAAAACTTCCAAAAGTCTTTTCAGTGTTTGTGTGTTTCCCTATTATTTTTGGCATTGTATAGTTCCATAATGCATACATCTAATTTTCATTTTCTGCCTGATAGCTCCAGCATTTTATAATTAGTGGGCTAATCAAACAAAAAACATTGGTCAGTACTGGGAGGAGATGAATGAGTTACGTTTGGTTCTCTCCCCACTCTTAACACTGGTTTCTCCTTTGCAAAAATGTACCCAATAAAGTACAAACCAAAATGTGGGCTTGAGAAGTATTATTAGTAGAATGGGTCCATAGCACCAGTGATTCAGTCATCTGTCAGCCTGATAAATGGATTAGTGTAAGAGGTGTTCCAGTGGGGAAATGAAGCCCATAGGGCTTCCAGCTAATTATATTTAAGTTGTTTAGTACTGCTGGGAAGCAGCATCCAGGCAATTACTGAAAGCTTTGATGCAGTGTGCACTATTAGAGTGTGGCTTCAGAAACTCATTACCCTTTTGTGCTTGTATTGGATGGATTCTAGGAAGCTGACATGAAACAGAGAGCAGGAATCAATAACTAGAAAGGCATTTTAGTTAGCTTCTGATCCATTTCCTGATTCAGCAGCTTCTCGCCTAGAGCATTTCATACAATTGCTATAATGTAAGGGGAAAAATGTGGCTTAAATATATTAATTATCCATATATATACATCTTGTTACAGTGATGTGTAGCTGAGGTTCTACCCAAGACAAAGTTTCAAAAGGTCCTTTAGGGACAAGCTGCTCCTCCAATCCCATGCCACATGTCCAAAGCGCCTGCCATCTCTGCTCCTCTGAAGTTGATTGTAGCCTGCCCTTGCAGCATTTATTGATGCCTCCACAACATCAAGGTTATATTACCACAGTGCCCATCGTATCCCACCTTCAAAATCTCTTGGAAACTACAGCTAATCTAAAATGAAACTGATGAGACTGGCTACACATATTAAACCTTGTTTAGGAGAATTGTACTGGCTCTGTCTTTGCTGCGGGCTGCGATTCACATTACTGATACACCTTGAGAAAACTCTACGGACTTTGGGTCATTCAGATGTGGGAAACAGCAAATCCTTTCACTGTAGGGCTCTGCAGTTGTGCACCTCCATGCGTGCTGAAAGTAATGCAGTATTTGCACAACTGGGAGCCAAAGACTTGGAAGTTCATTTCTTAGGTTAGACTAACAGATCTACTCGGGAAAAGTTACATGAATTAATCAAAATTGTGTGGTTTTCTTTTTAAGCTTGCGCTCACTTTTAAATCTGGTAATGGTGTCTGTTAGGGCAGTGCAGAGAAGGCTGCATTTCTTCCTTCCTGTTTCTTCCTCTGTGCTTGTGCCTGAGGTAGAGCTAAATGGACAAATGAGAGGATTACAGTGCAATGCTGAAAGGGATAATTCTTTTCCACCTACCTGCACTATCACAGAATTAATAATTATACTCCTTTCTTTATGTTTCCATCACAGCAGTCCTAGACATGCTGTGGGTTTTGTTTCATGTTTTATGAAGTTCAGCAGAAATCTCATGAGTTCCTGTCAAGAGAGAAGTTGGGGGGTTTGAGTTTTTTTGAAATCTGGACTTGTTAATTAGAAAAATGGCATTTGGTTTGCCTGAGGGTTGGTAAAATAAATGTTGTGCTATTTGATGCTCCCATATCTTTCTGATAAAAAAGTATTAGAATTGCTGTGTCGTAGGCCACAGCCCCCATGAATCCATCCACATACTGCAAAAAATCTTCTTACAGTAGTAAGCATTTCCAGTCTTAGTACCTGGTTTGGTTACTGACAGCTAAGCTTTTCATAAATCCATTATTATCACTGAAATTTCTGTCCTATTAAATAATGGTAGATAACTCGTGTATCTTATGTCTCTGAAACTATTACACATGGTAGAGAGAATGTCTGCTACACTCAAATACACAGCTGAAGCAGAAAAAAGCTAAAGCTGTTGAAGTGTCTGTGCAGGCAAAGTGCTGACAGTGGTAAATGATTTTGAGAATTGATGCTGTCAGTTCCAGTCTGGCTCTAAGATTGGTTGGATTGAGTCACTGCTTGGGCTGCTACGAGTTAATTTATCTTGGGAGGAGCGTGCATAAAAGGAGTAGCGTAATATAGCCAAGTTAAGAAGGCAGTGCTTCTGAAATTCTAAGTTTCATGATGTCCACTAGCTTTGACAGAGTTAGTTAAGATGAAACATGAGAAGAGTTTCCACCTGCAGTTTTGTTTTCCCTTGAGACACTTGCTTCAGAGGGGCAGCCCAGGCTCTGTGAGTTGCACCTGAGGAAAGGCTTTCAAGTCTTTAGTATTTTAAATTTTTGTGGGAAGATGTGGGTTATTTCTGAGGGTATTTTTGTTGCTTTGGCTTAGATATTACCATGGGGAGGTTTTTTGCACTAGTACTATAATGAAGATTTATTTCAACATTGATTTTCTAATTTTTAACTGACTCCTGACTTTGTTTACTTCAAATCTGGGCATTCATCTATGGTATATTTACAATAAAAATGTCTCATAGCTTCCTTTAGAGGAAGCAGCTGTGGGGCAATAATAAATACATAAGTGTCTAGAGTGGGAATTTTTTATCATAGCAAGCCATTAACTGGTGTTTATTTACTGTATAAGACCTTAGGGAAAATTCATTAATATTCAGAGATTGTGTGGGGTTTTCTGAACAGAGATTGCAGTTCCAGTGCATAGGTACTCATTGGAAACATGATAGAGAAACCCAGCATGTTGTGTTGTGTTTGTTGTGCTGAAAATGATGGTCCTGGTTTCTACTCCATGTGTCTGCAGTGTTATCCATGATCCTTGTACAGATTAATTGCTGGTCATGCCCCAGGGGAGACACTGCTGTGTTTATATTTATACATTATGTTAATCCACAAAGAAACTAAAACCCCGGCACATCAGCAGGAGTTTGGCAAATGTTGGAATGTTGTCTTCACTGATTTGTACACTTTTTAGGAATTGCTTTAGAAGGTGCATTTTAGGTTATTTTTTGCAAAAGGGTGGCATAATTATTGATGTCCTTTTAGAATCTTCTGTATAGTCATGGTATACTTCTGTATAGTATAGTCTAGTCCACAAGGGGTAGTTAGAAAATATTGAAGCTGTTTATCAGTTTGAAAGAAAGCAAAATACTGTGCACTAGGTATCCTGCATTTCTTTCCCATAAATATAATGAAATCTCTGTTTTTGTAATTCAGTGTCTATTGAAGATGGCCTATTTAGCATAAACTTTCCTGTGCCTTTAAAAGCCAGAAGGGAGTAGGATAATAAATTAGTTACCCAATTAATGTTATTTTTTTTTCATTATGAAATAGTTAAGAGAAATATGCTGAGACAGGATAGTAATGGCACTGGTTTGGTTTCTCCTCATCTATATTGTTTAGTAAAAAGAAAATTATTTGTCTGAAACTTTGCAGAAGTAGTACTTAAACAGAAATCAGATTGGAAAAATATTTAAGCGGCTAAATGTATTTAAAGGAATTGAGTAGAATTCACTAAAACATGTTCCAGAATGATGTGACTGATTACTCCTAGTTTAAATCAAGAGTAAAACTGTGGTACTATTTAGGTGCCTTTACCCCAGCCACCTGCCCAGCTGGTAATTTCAAGTGCCTCCTATAAATCTGGCCCCCAGTTTCAGTTTCCTGAAGTCGCTCAGGTACCTGTAAAAAGAAATCTACATATGAAGCAGAGGATAAATGCACTGTTTTGTCTGTGGCCAACTAAGGGCAACACCAAATTCAGCCCTCCTTTGAGGAACATCCCATCATTGAGTTCTCAGTGCAAATGGTGCCGTGCAGTTTGTCCCTGACAAAGGACTTGTCTTCTGCCCTGCCCTGGCTGGCACTGCAGGGATGGGGTGGAAAGGCCTTGTTGCTTTTCTTTAGTTAACCTGGCACTGGGGACAGTCACAGGGGGCTGATGACTTACTTCATTCATCAGTTGCCTGCATGGGAGGTGGTGCCAGGGTTTCCCATGGTTTTGCATCACAGAGATTGTCTTCAGTGGAGGAGCTCAGATATAAGGAGATTGATGAATGTATTTGCATAAGTTGACTTTCGTGTTT
The DNA here is from genome assembly GCF_000691975.1 of Corvus brachyrhynchos. NCBI lineage: Eukaryota > Metazoa > Chordata > Aves > Passeriformes > Corvidae > Corvus > Corvus brachyrhynchos. The sequence goes on from NW_008238464.1 coordinate 12,536,491, forward strand.
TCAAACATAGTGCAAATCCAAAGTCAAACCTTGTGTACCGGATTTACAATTAGTAAAAATGAAAGGATTTTTTTAAACTTTTATTTTTGGTTGATATTTAAACTTGGCTACATTTCTTGACAACTTAGCAGCCCAAGGCATAGATTAGCCACAGCACCAATGCTAGCTAAGTTAACCCATTCAATAACTTTCCTATTCTTTGCTAAAGGGGTGAAATTTTTAAGCTTGCTCACTGTGACACCAACGTAACATTTCAGCCATTACTTGTTTTTATTTCCTTTTCTTCTTCCACTGTCCTTTTGCAAGAAGCCTGTGTTACTTGTGTGCCCTGAGTGAGACTGCTATTGCGGGGAGGGAGCTGGAAGCAAACTGCTGTGGGGCCACAGCAGCTCCTGGATTTTAACTGGGGTGGGGAACTGCTTGGCTAACCCACTGAAATACCCCAATAAGAAGGTTTTCCTGCCTGGAAAGCTTACTGGCCACAAGGACAGGACTGGCAAGTAGTTAATAATGTGAAGCAGTGTTATTTATTGCTCCATGACAGATTCAGAGAGCATCATTTGTATTGCCTGCCTTCTGACTGATGCCCTAAATGACCCTTGTGAAGTGAGGTCCTGCTACCACTCTCTTGTGACTGAGTCCTTTTGGCTCATGGAGGACAGAGTAAGCTTCCTAAATTGGAAGTCAGAGTATTATTCCAGCAGAATTTAGTCCACCTGTCTCTGGAAGGATGGCTATAGTTGTCTGACTCCACATGGCCTGAACACACACTCCCTCTCTCACTATATGTGTATATATATGCACATCTGTGTCACTAAGTATTTGCTTGCACCAGCAGCTCAGCATGCACAGTGCTCATTGCCACCCAGTGCTTTAGTTACAAAACCAGACAATTGGTTTTGATCATAATATATTTAATTCATGAGCAGGAAAGAATGACTACATCACCTAATCTCCCTTTCTCTGTATTGCAGACTTTGTTTATCTATATGAAACACAGCAACTTTTGTATGACTACAGGATACCTTGTGTTTTCACAAAAATTCATCTTCTGGGAAAGTTCCACTAAAGCTTGGCATGAACAAATGGAGAATCTCTGCATTCTCCTTCTGATAGTTGCACTAATGGTTAGTCACAGGTGATGAAAAACACGTGCTTTATTTCTCATTTTAATTTCTTGTCAGCTTCCAGATGCTGATTTGTTCTGTGTGAACCCTTTACTAGATTAACAAGCAAGCTGGTATTTAGTATATTGTCCCAGTGAAATACTGAGGTGCTGTAATTAGGTCATCCATCTTTTTTTTTTTTTGTAATAAACTATACCAGTGGAACTCTCTAGACATTTCATATTAAAGTACTTTCTACACTGTCGTAATCACTTTTGCAGCTGTATTGTGTGATCTCTGGTGATGGATTTTTTTTCAATTTCTTTGTAGATTTTGACGGCCTTATCCTATTGTAAGTAATGATAGGTTGCAATGCTAATATTACAAATGAAAGTTTAAAAGAGCATTTTTGTCTTTGCGTACTGTTTATTTCAAAGCTCATATTATTTACTTCTGTATGAAATCAGATTTGAAGAAACTCTTGTTGTTGAGTAAAACATTATTGGTAGGGGCATATGATAGCATATAATTGTTGCAATCATCAATACATGTATGCTCTCACCCAATCATAAGGGTGATAAAACTTCATCGACACTTGTAGGTAATAAAATAATAATAATAATAATAATAATAATAATAATAATATCTTTTAACCTCTAATACTTCTCTTTCACTTTTTCAGTAGAGAGCTAGTACTTGCCAAAAAGTTGTCTTGCAAGGTAACCAAAGCTGGTCTAACCAAAGGATGTAATTAGCTCTTCCAGCCTGTGTTACCAGTGCTGCCTGCACTGATGCCTCCTGCCTGTGTACCATTGTGGCAAGATGAATAGCCTTTAAGTGATCCTGTCACTGATAGAAACCACCAATGATCCAGTTTATAAGATTTGTAAACAGAACAAATGAAAACATGACCCAACCAGTTTATGAGTATAATTATGACAGAAAGCATTAATAGAATTTCTTCAATAACCCTGATTCATCCACAGTGCTACAGTATGAGTATCTGGTATTCTACAGAGTCCTTTAAACTCCATGAACCTTGCAGAAGCCTTCAGCCCAGATGCACCAGTTAGTTCCCTGGTATTTGACATGAGAGCAGCCTCAGTATGTGTTAGTTACTGTTGCATAGCATAATGCCAGAGTATTGAATAGAGATGATTTTAGTATAATAATACTCTGAATAATTTTCCCGTAAGACGTGGGAAATCCTCTAATTGTTGCCTGGAATTTCAGATTGTATATTTACACAGTTGTGCTTCTTGAGTATATTGTATTTTGCATAAACACAACATGCTCCATAGAAAAAATGAGATGGGAGGCATGTTGTCAATGCTGCAACCCTGGCAGCGTTCAAGGCCAGGTTGGATCGGGCTTTGAGCAACCTGGTCTAGTGGGATGTGCCCCTGCCAATGGCAGGCGGTTGGAACGAGAGCATCTTTAAGATCCCTTCCAACCCAAACCAGTCAATGATTCTATAATTAAAAAAAAAAAAAAAAGATGAGATGAGGTGGAGAAATGAGAACAGTCAACTCAGAATGCCATCTGAGAATTAGACAGGTAATTAGATATGTAGCCACATAGATGAAGATTTATATGCATTCAGTAGACTAACTCAGAAAAACTGTGGATGTCCAGCTGATGTATTGCTAATAGTTTGTGATGCTTCAATAGGCAAATGTTGTCCCTTGTGTAGTCGTTCACCTCCAATTAGGATAGATGTAACTCTTTCTGAAGTGAGTAGTTGTATTTGGTTAGGTGGTGTACTTACCTCACAGTGAAGTGAATGAGGACATGCAATAGTACTGCAGACTGAGAATTGGAACTGGAGTTATGAAAGCATTTCCTGATGATGTGTTTAAATATGTTATCTGTTAAATCGATTATTTCTTAAAATGATTCTTAATGTATAGTTGTTGTGGTTTAACTTCAGCTGGTAAGTACCACATGGCCACTTGATCCATCCCCCTACCCAACCCAATGGGATGGGAAGGAGAATTGGAAAAAAGTAAAACCCATATGTTAAGATGAGTTTAATAATGGAAAAAAGTAATTAATAAGTAAAATGTAATAATAATTATAGTATTAATAAAGATGATAATGATTTAAAGGGAGATAAGAAAACAAGAGAGAGAAATAAAACCCAAAAAGGACAAGTGGTGCGCAATACAATTGCTCACCACCTGCTGACTGATGCCCAGCCCATCCCCTAGCGGTCAACAGCCCCTCCCAGCCAGCTCCCCCCAGTTCATATACTGGGCATGACATTGTATGGCATGGATTGGCCAGACCAGGTCAGCTGTCCCAGCCATGCTCCCACCAGCTTCTTGTGCACCTGCTCACTGGCAGAGCACAGGGAACTGAAAAGTCCTGACTCAGCATCAGCACAGCTCAGCAACAACTTAAACATCACTGTGTTATCAACATCACTCTCATACTGAATGCAAAACACAGCACTGTACCAGCTACTAGGAAGAAAATGAACTCTATCCCAGAGAAAACCAGGACAATAGTTTTAAAAGCTGTCAGACATTTGTGTGGAAGAGGATAATTAATTTTAAAAGTCTCCAACGAATATCTCATTTTGCTTTAAATCATTTAATTATTAAATTATGTAGACAAAAATGGAGCATAAGACTTAAGGATTGAAATGGAAGAATAGGAAACTAGTTAATATATGTGGTGCTCAAATGGCAGAGGAAATACAAAATAAGGCTTTACGCATCATGCTTTTTGGCAGGTGTGGAAAAGTCTGCAAATAGGTTTATTATTGCAGAAGAATGCCAGGCTGTCTTTCATGTTCGATTTTCATAAATGCTTGCTTTCAGCCTTGCTCCAAAAACATTCAAGAAGGTGATTTCTTTTGCCTACTTATTTCTTGCACAGAGGTGATGCTCAATCAGTTCCCACTAGAAACTTTCTGAGAGAGCACTTTGTGTGTCCCACCGTTTTGAGGCAGCGCACTGGCATTTCAGTCCTGTGCTCAGCAGTGGTTCTGGGTGAATTGCTTGCTGCTGTTATACTTGACCAGAGAGGCTGAAAATTGTTGAGCCAAGCTGATGGTATATTAGGATCCTTCCACCTCCTGAAAAAGTGCATGGCTTTGCAAAGTGCTCAAACGCTGTGTGTCACTGGGGATTGCCCTCACCTCTCTAATTCTTTTGGTGATGGATGTTGGGTTTTTTCCCCTTACAGTTTAGCCAAACTCCTAATCTGGGAACTCAGACCTTGCTGAATGACAAAAGCAGAAGGAGTCAGGTGCTTGTGTTTTGATGAGGTGATGGACTTGAGGACTGGCTTGATGGGTACCTCTGTCTCTCATTGCAGCCCTCTCAGCTGTCAGATGCGGTGATCTCCATGGTAACTCAAACCCCCAGACTCTTGACAGCAGCCTGCGAGGAGCAGCATTCAGCAGCTCAAGGGTCTCACGACCAGGTAAGCCACAAGGAATCGCCAAATAAGAGCTCACCTCCAGCATGCCATTCCCTGTCCTGTCAGGTTTTTCCTTGGTGAAGTCACCCAGGCAGTCAGGTCCTGTGCACATATGTGATGATGGACTTCTACCAGTGTTGTCACTTAAGGCTATAGCAGTCCAGCTCTCTCAAACCGAGGCATTTGACAAAAAGTCTGCATTGTTCAGGGTTGGTTTTTAAGCTGCACATTGAAGAAGCAAAACTAAGAAGTACTGTGCAATTCTTTAAGTGGCTTTGGTCTTAAGTAATTGCTGTGGCAGGAAATAACCCCAAAACATGTCAGCAGTAAGATCTGTCTTGCCGCTGTACCTACACCACCATCATTACTGCCTGGGCTCTAACTTTAGGCCTGAGCAATCTTATTCTCCTGCAGTGTATCAGAGACCGTTTCTGTGTTCATGTAACGTTCATTGGTTCTCTGCAGCATTTTCAAATTGCTGCTGTGCTCTTTCCACACGAGTTTCTGTGCTAATAGCAGCATATGGGGTGTTCTGGGTAACATCTTAAGAAGGTACAGAATTCTTCCCCTTTTTTGTTGAATTATGGAGAATGAACAAGATCTTTGTCATTTTGGGAATACAATGTAGGGACTATATAGCTACTATTCCAGTACCACTGATGCTGTGAACTAAAGTAGTACCTCTGGTCTTATGCGCTTACATGCGTGGGACGTTTATTATTCCCTTTTACTGTCAGGCTTCACCATCATTTGTACTGAGTTGTTTCTATGCCATTAAGATTGTATGTATTTTCCAAGTGTTTTCTGGGTATTACCTGCATTGTTTCTTTCTTGCTTGATGCATAAGTCCACTTGGCTCTACTTGGCTCTTACTTTTGTATCATTGAAGATACTCTTAAATAGTGTTGAGTGAGTACTGGATGATTTTATTGGAGGAATGTAGAACACTTTTTCGATTATTATTTCCTGTTAACAGCAACTTTTTCATATCTATATCTTAATCACATTTGATGATACTGATAATAATTTCTTACTCTGAGTTTTGTGTGGCGGTAAGGTAAATGCCGTTTGAAAGTCTGTGTGTTTCATTTATGGAATAACGTCTGTTGACCGTAGTTTGTAACTTTATCAGATGATTAAATAAAATTCTCTGTTTTATTTAGCAAGTTTCTGTAAAATGGTGTTGACTGGCATTAGTTTTGTTCATGTAATTTCCCAGTGAATTTATCCTTTATCAGTTTGGTGGTTATTTTGCCTGAGATTAGTGATGACATAGAGCTCTATAATTACTGAGATCATTCTGCTTACCATCCTCAAGTATTGGCAGAAAATGCTAGCAGTCTTACTGAATTTCTCTGGTGCTCCAAAATGTATTGAAAATTAGCATCATTGAAATGATCCTCTCACAAACACTTTTAAGACTCTTAAGGCACAAATTATTGCAGTGTACTAATTTAAAGTTGTCTTTTAAGATTCATTTTTGTTACTAATGGCCTCCTTATCTCTAAAAATGCTTTTCTTCTACTTAGAAGAAAATATATGTTGATTGTTTGGGGTTTTTTGTGTAGCATGTTTGTATTCCTTTAAAACATGAATCCCAAGCTGGAGATCTTGTGCTGTTTCAATTACCCAGATTTTCCTATTAGAATTAATTTCATTGGGTTTTAAAGTGTAATCTCTACTTCAAGCTAATTACACCTTAACCCAGACTGGGAGTATCATTTTTTTGCCACAGGTTGCCTTTTTTTGGACTATTTAATCATTACCTTTGGTCCCTGGTGGCAATGGGGTAGGGAAGGTTCTCCACATTTTTACCCTTGTACTTTCTCCCAAATGCAAAATTTGTCCCTAGTTTACTGGGCTAATGAACTTCCATGCTTGCTATTAACTAAACTGTTTCAAATACCAAAATGACAATTACACTCTGGGCCTGTGCATTCAATATGTATTCTGGCAGTGAAATTTGGGAGTGCCTGATGAGTTACTACTGACTGCATGGCATTTCTAGCTTACTTCTGTCACATGAACATCCTTCATAGTTCTTTTCATGTTTTACAAGTACATACTTAAGCAGATCATTCAGTTCTCTGATATGGTTTGGTGGTTTGCTTTATCTCAAATTGCCAACAATATATCCTTCTGGGATCTGCTAGCATGTTGCCTGCATGAGTTCAAGACCTTGACATCCCGAATTATCAGTAATTTTGAGAAATAATGGTGCTAGTAGTGTAAAGTACCATCTTCTATATCCTTTGTCTGGCTCTTAGTGGAGATCTCCCCAGCAGTTAGAGTGATAACTATTGATAACTGTTATTGGTATGATAGGTGTGACAATGATAAGAGGTCAGCTTTATCAGGATCGTGTGTGATATGTTGTATGAATGCACATTATAGTCTTTTGACTAAAAAACCTTGTAAAAAGCAAGATGAGACGAAATTAGATGTCAAAAGTTGAAAGGCTGGGGAAGTTCAGTTTGAAAAAGTAGGAAAAGTAAGTGTATGCACATGATACCTAGGAAGAAACAGGTCACCTTTTTCTAGTTTTATGTTTCTTGTATGAATTAGTTACTTTGAATTTAAGAACAAGATGGATAGGATGCAGTGGAAGATATTTCAAATGCATCAGCATATCAGCAGATTTCAGTTGTTCAAAGAGCTTGGAATAGGTGCAGTTTAGGAATGTCACAAATGAAATGTGGTAGTGCAAGTTGTAGCTGTTGACAGAAGTGCAGAGGCACAAATTAATATAAGAAAACATTTATTATTTTATTAAAAGTTTCCAGAACAGTATTTTTTCAAAAGTATTCATTTGGTGTGATTGAGAAGAATGTTCCATTATATGTAAGTTAACACTAAGGTATTTTATTTTGAGAAAATATGTCTTCTTTTGCATAAGAACACTGCATTTTATACAAAGAAAGTAAGAGAAACTATAATCAAAAAGTTTGCTTGCCAATGCATGATTCTGAAAAGTCCATAATACACCCATGCATACTGTTCCATAACAGCTTTTATGATTTTTTTACGATTACTAGTTTTTAATTATTTGTTTCGGTTTATTTAGAACTTTATAAGTGATATTGCACAGGCATAGGGTGCAGGGACTTTGTATGTTAACAAAAGTTACTGTTGGCACCTGATCCCACCAAATAATTTTATTGGTCAGTTAGATTTATGGGCTAGAAAATTGATCTGCTTTTAAGCAATATTCTTTATAATTCTTATTTTTAATAATAAACTCTGTATTGATTTTTTTAACATTGTTTTTCAAGTGTTGTCATCAAATAATATTGCACCTGTGGGTGTACACATGGGCTATTCCCCTTGACTACTCAGCATTCACTGTTCATAGAGTGGTTATTCTTAAAAGTCTCATGGTATCATATCTGTTCACTGAAAAACAGTGAACTGTTGTAATAATATTTTTTTGAATAAGCATATTTTAGAATAACATGAATAGTCTTTAAATTTGCAGCTGTTTCATGGCTCAAGTAGAGCTTCGTTTATATAATCCCTGGTACTTCTCTTGCTACTTGGTGAATCATGTTTAACTGAACTCTGATTTTATTCATGAAATATTAATTAGTACTTTTTGGGCTATCGACCAAGTCAGAAAAAAGTATATGTAGCTAGAACATGAACTCGTGTATTTTACATTGTGGTGGAGAGATGAAACAACTATTCCAGTCATGGCTAACTTCTGAGAGACTTGCTTTCAGCCTTTCTCTTACACAGTATGGTTTTAAAATACTGACAGTGGAATAAAATTATTGTGCTTTTTTTAAAAAATCTTTTTTCTTTAACACAGCTAAGGTTTCAAGGAAGGTTTTTGATGATGGTAAAGAGGATGCTAGCATTCAAAATGAGGTGGCAAAATGCCTTATCCTTTTTAAACTAAGCTGGTGATTATTTAAGGCATAGCTCAGACCTTGTAGGACTCAACTGTGATAATCCCATACTCTATTTGATTTGTAGAGCACATTATGATACCACATTCACTGTGCCAGTCACTTGAAAGTGCTAATAATACATATGCAAAGTGGGAAAAGGCAATTTTTGTTGTAGTCATTAATAAGTATATATTTAGTTCACCTGGAGTGCCAGCTGAAGTGAAAGGTTCATACCTTCATGAGTAAACACCGCGCCGCAAGGAGGGGGAAGTGGAGCTCTGCCTTGCCCAAAACTGCTCCTCTGAGTTTGCCCAGCAAAGACTTCACACAGGTCAAGAGTGCTTTTTCATCCATGCAAAGTCTGTTTAACTTGTCTGGGCAGCACTGCAGGAATAAGCCCAGGTCAGTGAATTCGGCTCAGGCTGCAGCACTCTTGGTGTTTCCTTGGACAGGTACCGTGCACACACTGTGTGTAGCACATTCCAGAGACAGTGCCTTCTGCAACCTGTCTGTATCGAAGGACTGTGTATATGCAGTAAATCAGCTGCTTCCCAAACAGAGCTAGGACAGTTTTCCTCTGAAGACAAATAGGATTTTCCGCTTTTTAAAGGTTGATTCAAACAAAGCTTTTATTTTAAACTGAATTATTTTACCACATTATGGTGTAGAAATGGAATTACTACAGGCAGTCTAGTTAAACATGCTCCTGAATAATCTGAATGTCTCATGTAGCCATCCCACACAGAAACAGGACAGGTAATAGAATTGGTTTTTTAATAAGTTGTTAATTAAGCCTTGGAGATATACAGGATTCTGTATTTCCATTTACATTTTTGTATGACCTTGTTCCTAATTGAACTGCTTTGATTTAATGAAACAGGAATATAACTTATGGATAAACATACTGTTATATAGATAGTACATGCTAAAAATTTGTGCCCAATATACAGCTTAACATCAGTTAATTTCAGAAGAAATTCCATCTTCAAGCAGCCTGTAAACATTTCCTCCTGGTATTTTACTGTCTAGTCTAAATGCCGTAAATGAAAAGAAACAAAATTATTTTTTTTTCTCAAAAGTTTGTGTAATGCAGAGGTCAGAGTTAAGGTGTAGTTCTTTGGTGTCAACTGGAGATATTGCAGGTATAATTAATCAAAATGGATTTGCAAACATGTCGTCACTGATACTATGTTTTTACTTACACAATGAGGTCACAGGTTCACACTTGGCTTTGTAATCAAGGATCTTGGTCCAAGCTTGTTTTTTTTCACAAAGGTGAGTACAGTGATTAGGAAAATTGTTGTAATGGCATATTTGGAGAGTGAGTGATCACCACAGAAAAAGCTGAGGTGATTTAAGGTATTGCAGATCCCATACCTGAGCTGCAAAAGCGGAGCACTTGAGTCCCTGAACTGTTTTAGTGCAAT
>NW_008238464.1:12546360-12573780 GCF_000691975.1 Corvus brachyrhynchos
TGCTGAAGTCTCTAAAAACGACCAGGATGTTGTAACTTTAAAGAATGCAATGAGAGACCGGTCAGTCTTTAGCTCTTGTTCAGCTGTCAGGGACAGTAAACTCCAGGTAAGGAGCAAACAGCTGCAGCACACCTGGTTTTTTACGCTGGTGCCACCATTTGTGCAGTATGTCTCAAAATAGTCTTTTATTGACTTGCCATAGCTTTTGATTAATCTCTGCTGTGTTCAGACCTTCACATGTGAGATGGCTACCCAGGGTTGTATGGTGCTGTATCTCCTCCTAATAAATGGCTCTGGAGGTTGGGTTAATGCAGATGGCACCTACTCAGAAAAAATTGGGGGAACAGGGAAGGCACTCTCCCAAACACCTCTGTTGTAATAGAACAAAGTGGGTTTGCAATTTTTGTTTTATCTGAAATGGTTAACATTTTTGTATTGGTTGCTCTCTGAGCTACAATGTGATTTAGCAAGCATCCCAAATGTCTGTAACATGAATTGTGTTTATCGTCAACCTAAATCAGTTTAAATAAGCTTAGTTCAACTGATGCATGCACAAATTAATTTCTCTTTTATCTAACCAGCTTGCAGTCCTAATAAACAGAATAATCAATCATAGCTGCCTTCATCTATAGCATGATTGTATATCTCTGATCAAGGAAATGTAGAATAATTTCTCTCTAGTTCCTACTTAGTTCCCCCTGTAATCAAGGTTTCTGGCTGTAATGATTCACCTTAATCATTTTTACATTCCTTGATAGATGAAAAAAATATTTTTTTTTAGCTTGTATGTTTAAAGGATGATTACATTCAACATTGTAAAACTAATTTTAAAAGTATAAGATATTTTTGTTTCTCTGCAACACAGAAAAAAATGCCAGTCTGATTCAGAGAACTCTGTAAACACGATGGCAATGACACTGTGCTTTGAACAGTTTGTACTGTATACTCGTCGTTTTTAGTAATAGCTGGTTTGAGGCCTCTGGCATCTTTCTTACTGATTGAAGTGAATCCAGGACTCTGCTAGACATTTTCTCTCTTCCTTGAATTATAAAGTGCCAAGCAAAACCTGAGGTTAGCTTTGTGTAAGATGCTAGAAAAAGCCCAAACAATTAAAACTTCCCTTTAGGTCACTGGCCTTCAAATAATTCTTTAACTTTTATGCTGAACTGTTTACACTGTATATCAGGTGTCTTTAGTCTTTTAATTTTCTACATATGTAGTATATCACACATTTAGTAATGCATTTGTCTAGATAGACAGTTATGAAAAACTTATAACACGTAAAATATGAACTCAAAATTTATTTACAGTTGCATTTTACAGCTTCTTAGTGTTCTTTTGCCACCAACCAAAGGTACTGTAGCAACCAGTTCTGCCTCTTGCAACTGCAAAATGCATCAAGGAAACCTTATGTTCTCGGTGGTTTATCTCAAAATGTGTGTTTAGAATATGTGCCCTTAAGTGTAGTTGACAATATTAGGAAAACAGCAGCCTGTATGAAGAAATATTCCTACCATAGTAGTTATTGGCAGTTTCTGGACTGTTAGTTCAGAAATACTGTTCCAGACCAAGGTACAGCAAGGAGCTGACTTTGAGATTAATCTTTTCCTCTATATTAAAAACAGAGCATCATTACGCAAAAATTATTTTACTGGCACAAAAGAAAGGTGCAGTGCACCTTTTTGAATAAAGATTGTAATATGGCCTTAAACAACAGCGTGTCTTCTTGCTCCTCACGTGATTCCATTCCGTGAACACAGATATTAAATATCTGTGGTCATTTAAGGCTCAGTAATTTGCTTCAAACTTTGACTTCAAATGTAAATTAATCTCATGTTTAAAAATAAATTACTTCAGGTTTTGGAACAATAATCTCATTTTGCACTTCTAGTTTCATTACTTTGCAAATTCTTTATTTTTTGAGTTAAAAATTCAGCTGTGTTAAAATATGACTAAGTTTAAACTTGGTATCTGAAATGACATGAGGTTTTCACAAAACATTGCCTCAAGCATTTCCAGATAAATTATTTCATTCCAATATTTTATTCATTTCTTTCTTTTAAAGAGCTTTAAATAGCTTTTATGTCAAGCTATTAATCATAGTTGGATGACTCTGTTTTAAACTATTTGAGTTGATAAATCATTGTTCAGTAGTAAACTGGAGATGCTGGTTTTCCTTGTGATGTATGCATGTGTTTGATTTCTCTCTAGATACTGATAGATCTTTGCAAATTATCTGCTTATGAGTAAGCCCAAATCTTCTGAATTTAACCTAATCAGATAATGTTTTGGAAGTCTGTTAATATATACAGTGTTTGCAAGCTCAAAAAGTGAAAATTCTCCCCATAAGTAGGTGTTTAAAATTATGCAAAGATCATTAAAAAAAAAGTAAAGTAACAATTCCTATATTGGTTTTTAAAATAATAACCCTAGGCCAGAGCTGCAAAAGTCAAGGAAGCAAAGCTATTTGTGGTGCCATCAATCTGAAAATTGTGCTCCAAGGAATGATATCAGTAGATGCACTTGGGTCAGGGAAGTTAAGTCAAAGAGGAGGAGGGAGTGGTCTGACAACCCTGACTGGGAGGCCTAATCCTGGGAATCCCCTGAATTTCTCTTCTCCAGAGATGTTTGATTAGCTAGTGTAGCCAAAACCGAAAAATGAGGGAAAAAAGCCTCTTCTCCCTATTTTTTTCCCCATACACTAACCATCTTTCTCTATATTAACTTTTTTCATCAAAATTGTGTTTTGAGAATTTGCAAAATCTCCTTACACAGAGTTTCCATTTATCTTGTGGGTATTATTTCAATCATTCCCCAAAGTTTTCGTGGTGCCATGCCTCTCAGAGCTCTCTTCTTGCTTTGGTCAGCTGTCCTGTAATCAGTGCATGTTCTTGCCTTTCATACAGCAACTTGGATAAAGAGTATGTCAGTTTTGTTAGAGTCCAGCCTCTTGGAATGTGTTTTCTCTTAAGTCAGGTTTGGTTTAGGATTTCACTGGAGAGTGAGCATTTAGAACTCACTGATAGGTAATGCTCTGCATCATTATATTATGTTTTGTGTTCCTGATATTTTGACATAAGAATATTGGAGACAAATGAGATTGCGTTTGTGTTGATTTAAACCATTGTTGCTATGCAGCAGAAGAATTGTATGTCCCTTTGAAAGAGAGAGCAAAATAAGAGTGGCCTTGTTTTTACAGGGATGGAGGAAATACAGTTTCTGGTACTGTGGCAGGTCTCTTACTCCTGGAGTAGATTTGTTGATGAAATCTTTCAGGTGTATGGCTTTTGCTGTGGCTTTGTCCCAGTTGCTCAGGTTAACTACTAAAGTCAGCCCCAGGGCTTGTTTACATAATTTTAATTATACTTTTCAGTGGCTTTGGAGAGAGTTTACGCAGCAGATTTTATTCATTGTGTGATTTCTTAGTGTTCTAGAAACTTGCATCATTCTCTTTATAAAACTTTTTTTTTGTCTTGGGAAGATACCAGAAGCTTAAAATGGGTGATTTTCCTAAAAGCCTTGCAAATACAGTAGATCTCAGTCTCCCTCCTATGAAGGTGTCACCTCAGAAGGCAGGTGCAGAGCTGTTTACCACAGTCAGACGTGATCTTGCCATTCTAAATTAAATCTACCCGTGATGGTTAGCAGGGAGCTAATCAAATCACTTGCACCATTTGATCTGCTCCCATCGCCTTTCATTATCAAAGCTCATTTAAACTGCTTTAAACTAGAACTGAACTGATGAAACAGATAAATTCATACGTCTGTGATCATGTTTTCCTGCTGTTGTATTTTGTATTATCTGAGCCTAAAAACTAGGCATAAAACTGCCTAAAACCAATGACAATTTGTCGTATACTGTACCTTGTCATCTAAACAGTTCTATTAACTTAGCCACTCTTAGTTTGGTTTTGAACAATGCAGAATAGCTTTTCATTACCATGTAGTATTTTTAACCAATATAGCACATAAAAATTAACGTTCTGCTCTTAGAATTACCTCATTTCCTTCTGGATAATAGACAATATAGAAGAAGTTGTTGCAGCATTGCTTTAAAAGCACAGTTACTCTTTTCCCATAGTAATCAAACACTCGAAAACAAGAGTCATTTCCTGCGGATGGTGTGTAATCTCACATAATTAATGGGCTTTTCAGCCCAGTATTGGAATAAAACCAACTGATACTATGTTCCCCCATCCCCAGTTGTATTACACCAGATCAGTACAGTGAATGTGAACTAAACAGACCTGGAAGCAGAAAAGAACTGGGCTATTAGAAGAATTCTTATGAACCTCTTGCTTCCCCTGCACATTTGAAAAGCTGTCCTTTTTAGTTTTGCTTTACTCATCAGTGGCATTCAATTGTCAATAATCCATCCTCACGTTTGAGTTCTGCTGTTGAGTCTGTGCCCTCTGCAATACCTTTGATCTGGCAGCAATGGAAATTAGGTGATTGAAGGTGCAGTAGTCACTGGGACTTGATTCCTGATTAGTTTTGCAGGCATTTTTAATGCTTTTTCATCTAATTAGTAAATCATTACTTAAATTAGGCCCACCAAGCTGAAACAGAGGTAAAAGGATGAGGTCAAGACTTAAAGCAAAAGTTGCTTACTGTATGTAGTAAGATAGGACTGGATTTTGCAGAAGGCTGGGGCTTGAGAAACGGTTGACAGGGTGCATCTTTTTTCCAAGTGAAATTACTTACCTCTTGGAGCTGGCAGGACAGTAGAAGTATTTCTGAATACATAAAGAATTGGGAGGAAGGGGAGCAATTGCAAAACGGTTTTCCATGTGCTGTGCTTAATGGTGAACTATTTTTTGAAAGATTTGAGATTAATGTTAAGCCTATTGAAACAAACTATTACTCCCCTCATGTTTAAAGGGTATTTGATTACGTTAAAGGCTAAATTATGGCTTTGAATTTGCATACAGATTTTGGAAAGTAAGAGCATAGCTTCTAGCTCAGGTATCTTTCATATATGAGTATCTCCCCCAAATGCTGGTGCTGGTACACATGGTAACAAGGGGGTGTTTGCTGCATTTTTGACTATTAGCCATAGCCCATGCTGATAAGAGACAGTCAGGTCTAACTCACCTTCCCTGTGAAACAGACAAACGTTTGAGTAAGTTTTGGTCAGATACAGCTGGTCGTATCTACGGCAACAACACTGCAAAAAGGGGTATTGAAGCAACGTCCCTGCAAATTAAAGCTAATTTCACTTTGACACAATTTCTTATTAGCAGTAACGTGCAAGAAAAAAAACTGCAACAGATTGACCTTTGGTTTCCTGAAGTCAATTTTATTCCCACAGACTATGGGAATAATACAATGAAGAGCAACATAAAATCCCAAGTCCGTAATACCATTTGTTCAAATGGCTTTGCAGGCCTTACAGCAAGAAGTGCAAAACCTGGCCAGCAAGGCTGCAGTGCTATATAAATCTGCCCAGCCACAGCTGAGCTCCCCACAGTGGAGTTCTACCCTTCCATAAGTGTCCTGCAGCCTCCTGGGGTCACCTGCACTGTGGTGACAGCTGGGACACCCCAGGCTTCCAGCTTCTGGCTGTCAGGTGTCCACAGGGGTTTCAGCAAGGAACAAATTGCAAGGTGTATGAATACCATTATTGTACTTCATGTATTGGACTTCATGATCTCAAAGGTCTTTTCAAATCTAAATCATTATTTTATTTCACATACTGCTTTTAGCTCCAGCTCTTCTATTACCTACATAACCTGTAAAAATGGAGTATGAATTTTTGTATGTATTTTTTATGCTACAAATATTTTCAGATTTAACCATTCACTCTTTCAATGGTAGCAGTAAAAAGTGACTGGTATCAAAAGTAGGCAGATGACAGTGATCATCATATCTTTTCATTTTTTTTCTCTTTTTTCTTTTGTTTTACTGTCAGGTATCTAATTAGTGCTACTTGGGATAGAGGAAGTCAGGTATTGATTTCAGCAGATACTGTAAATGTTGCCAGGTTTAGTCAAATGTCTTGGAAATAGAAAGCTGCAAAGTTTCAGCCGCCCCAGCATAAAGATAATACCCCCAACCCTAAGGAGAAATAAGGAAGTTTTAAAACATAACAAAGAAATGAGAAAAGGCAAAAATAATTGTGAGATGTGACACAAGAAAGAGCGAGCTTAGAAAGTGGATAAACCAATTTTTTGTGCACTTACATGTAGCCCCCTGCATCCCTCCTCTTCTTCCTTGTAAACTGTGCCTTCCTTAGAGCTGAAAGCAGTGAGGTTCTCTGAGTGCCTCAGGATCACTGTCATGCCCCTGCTTCACTTGAGAGTCATAAAGTCTCACCCTTTACTTTAATAGCTCCAGTGGGTTTAGTCAAGAGCTTTAACTGAAAGTTCTTGGGGAAAGAGGCTTTGGCTTTACATCTCCTGTCAGAGGGACTTGCCATATTGTGCAGCAGTTAAAAAGTTACTGCTAATACCAGCAGTGAAAACAAGGAGAGCAAAAAAGGCAAGAATATGTGTTTCTGCAGTTGCTGGAAAATGGATTATACTTCCAGCACTTTATTCTCGTCTACTAAGACAGTGCTTCTGCTCTTATTTTGTTGCTTTTCTGGAAGATGAACAGAGGGAATATGGAGATAAGCAATTGTAAAGGGAATTTTTGGTTGTCTACACACATGCATGGATTAGATTTCCCCTCCCCTGCTTCTTCTGGCTATCTGCCAATTAATAATTTGAATTAGCAGGATCTGGAAGGTTGGGACTGTGACGAAATTCAATCAACCTTGAATTCAAAGTCAAGGCTGGGTTTTTTATTGTGAAGATGAAGTATCTTGAAGAGAACTTTGAAAGTGAAGATATGTGTAGTTTATATCCTTTTATAAGGTTTGCTTTATCATTTTGGGATTTTGTTTCATTTTTTCTGTGTATTTTGTCCAGCTAATTACCACGAAACACTGGTGAGATGGATGAATCCTAAGTGAACTATTATAAAGCACTTTACAGTGAGATCCAAGTAAAAAGATTGAGTTGTATTTCCCACGGTTGCAGAGTTGGACTTGAGAATCAAATGTAATCTTTGGGAATCAGTCTTCAGCCTAAACTGCATCCTTTTTTTCATTATTTTGAATTACAAAACATACTTCATTAGGACAATATGAAACAAGCTTGAAATATTTTCTCTTCATTTCAGTGCTCAAATGACAGTCTTATTTACAGTATTCAGTACTGCAGGTGGTTCTTTCTCTAGCACAAAAATGGCTTAGGTTGTACAAAACCAAACATAAGACTTGGTAGAAAAGGACGATATCTCTGGATAAGACTGTTTTTCTCTCCGGGTGCTGGTGGCTTGTTACGAAGTTTTGTTATATTCCAGGCTTTTAGAGCAAGATGAATTGTGTAGGACATGAAAACAAATATGTTTCTTTTCAACACATTTTTAAGCTCAAATAAATAGACTTTAACAAGTAATTGCACTCTGGATTTACTGTGAATTTCATTTGCTGCCCAACTCAGTCATGTGGTCAAACTACATTATTTAAGGTGATAGCTTAAGAGTGATTGTAAAACCTAGTGATTTTTTTTTTCTAAAAAAGGATTTCTCTTTACTTAAGTCCAGAAAAATAATTGAGTGTGTATAGATCTCCCTGTTTTTTTCTTTAATTATTAGATACAACTTACACCTGCATTGCTGCCTGTGCACCATATTCACACTTGAGCAGAGACATTTTCAGTGGCAGGAGCAGTGCTGTAGTGGACAAAGCCATGGCAGGAGTCCTCAGGGCTGCCAGATGACACTTGCCTGTCATCTTTCACCAACCAGAGCCAGCTTACCTAGAGCTGACTGAAGCTGATAAAACACACCTTTCCAGATGTAAATCCAGGTTACAAAACAAATCTGCAGTTGAACCAGACTTCAGAATCAGACATCCTGATTTTTATCCATTTGGTTTTGTCCGTTGGTGCTGTTTACAGTAAGGTAGCACCTAATGTAGTGCTCAGACTTAGCAGCTGAGGAGTGACACCAGGGGCCCCTGGGGATGCCAGTCCCCAGCCAGAATGGACTGAAGGCTTGGCACAGCCTGCTTCCACACACCAGCGTCCTTCCTTCTCCAAAGCTGAGGAGAAGGGCCAAAGTTTTGCCCTGAACTTTGGGTGAGACCCACATCTCCTACCAGGTTGTAAGCCAGGGTGTACCGAGCGAGTACGTACCTGGGGACTTCATTCTGCCTTCAGTCCTGGTCTCTGTAGCTAAGCCAACCGAACAGGAATGTGTCTGTGGTTCCAGTAATAGTTTACAGGCACAGTTCAGCTATCTAGGAGTAGCATTTTCTCTTTAATATGTTATGGGGCGTTTGTTTTCCTTGATTTTGAGGTCAGAGGGATTAATGCATGACTGTATCAAGTACCAGATACGCTTTTAAAACTGTAGGGTTTTGAACACAGTGAAGGAAAATGTCAATTCTCTGTCAAAATATAGACCAAGGAGTTTAATACTGGAAGATGTAATTTGAACTTCAAACAGAGCAGTTTTCCCATGAGTCCCTAATAGAGACAGAAAACAATGTTCTTTAGTGAATTTTGCAACAGCACTGTACTAAAGTTATAAAGTTGTTCCAAGTGAGAGAAAAAAGGCATGTTGCATCCTTTTTTTTGTGTCCCATGGCTTGATGCGTACTGTCACTTTTTTGTTATGTTTCAAGCTCCATAAAATGTTTCTCATCTTCCATATATAAAAGTATTTGAAACGAGCATGCCATTCATCATCATCATCATCATCGACAACAAATTCTATTTAAGTTGTTGTAAGTTGATGTAATGCCCAGAACAGGAGCAGAATATGAAAACCAGTCTAGCAAGTTCCTGGAATAGCTGTTTTACAGAAGTTGCTATTTGCTGCCTAAGTTACAAGTCCAAGTCCCTAGGCGTTTTCTGTCATGTGTCACTGCCCCTCGTTGATGTGTAGTTTGGTTTCAGTTATGGCCTGGAGCTACACAGTAATGAGCCAAACAGGGCAGCTGAAGCGCCAGGGACACCTCAGGTTCTTTCCCAGTGTGATATTCTTGGGTGGATAAACTCTTTACTTCTGTACCATGGGCTTCACCTTCTCTTGGTTTCCCAAACTACAGCTGTGTTTTGCTGTACTTTACTGTGGAAGGAGCCTTCAGAGGCTACAAAGCATCTTGGTGGTGTCAAAATTGCTTTTATTATATCTACTAACACCATGTATGTCCACTTACAGGAATTGCTGTACAATGTGTAAGTTACCCATTTTGCTAAGCAGCAACCTATATTAATAGCTGGTTATCCTCAAAAAGGAATATAATTCATGTTTTTTATTGGCTTATCTAGAGGTATTTGATTGTAATGTTTCAGTCAGGTAGTTTTAATAATGCTGAGGTCAAATATTTGAGTGTGGACTTTTTTCTCACTACTTCCAGGACTATGTGAAGACAGCCTCAAGGGAATTTTTTGGAAGAGTTTATTCAGATGCTGACTGTCAATAGTATCTCCAATATAATTTCAGAAATGAGTGATAATGGCTGAGTGTTTGCTGTCAAAATAGAGCTGGGGTCAAAAGTACTGTTCGACTCCTGAATGCAAATGCCTTGTCACATTTCCCTTTGGAAGCAGCAGATAACTAGATTGAACTGAAACTGGAGACAGTGTGTTTTTTATGACACAAATTGAACTCCTGCCAATGACAAATTTCAAGGTACATTGTGAAAATGAAATGATGCAGTTCTAGCTGAAGTGCATGACATAGCTATGAATAGATGTACCCATGTGTACGACACAGCTCCTACCTTTCTTTACTTGGAGAAAACAGTTTCACATGCACCAAGGTCGACAGAGTGGTTGTATCCTGCGAAGCTCATGTCATGCATGAAAGTACATAAAGACCATCTGGGAACGATAAAAATAGCCTGTCCTGACTGGATGATTTGTGTGGTGGCCAAGGACTGATACACTCATTCAGGAAACAGCAAAACAATGTCAAACTTGTTGGGAAATAACCAGGCTTATTTTCATCCTTGGGAATGGCCTGGTATCTCATGGAATGAAATCCACAAGGAGACTTTCAACCACACAGTTTCTGAATACCTTGTAGGAGTCTGTGTGAACTGGTTTGGTGCAGGCAGTGGAAATGTTAAGATTATTCTTAATATTTTAAGATTTCAGGTTTGGTATATCTGAAAAAGACTAAGAGAAATAGTAGAGTACAACTCATGTCTAATTTTTTTTTTTTTTTCACTTTTAAAAGGGTTTTTTTTAAATTTTTAGATGAGGTTATGTCAATTTATCAGACAGAAAAAAGCTGACCATGTGCTGGCCAGCCTTATTCAGCTATCTCCAAATGGTTTATGTAATGATCTTGTGTGAAGGTGGTTTATAAAGCAGGACTGAATTTTTTTAATTGAGCTACAGGAAGGCAGGACATACAACTTAAATCTGGGCAACATTGGTCAGGGGTTTTTTTTTCAGCTCAATCTAGAAAGAATGATTCTGAAACCACAGACATATCTATAAACAATGAAACTCAATTTCAGCCTTTCTATGCAGCAGAAGAAATAGAGATATTAATGATGACTGGTTTCTTGACAAGTGTTTAATGTGTCATGGGTGTCACAATAGCAGCTTCTGAGCACAGTTCAAGTGAGGTTATCGTACCTAAATGACTTCTGTAGAAGCCCTCAACCTGAACACTGTAACCTGTGACAAGTCTGTCTCTGGTTTTTATTGTTAATGGATATGAAAGATAAAGCTGTGTTCTCCAGCCACATCAGGCAGTCCAGGCACTCTTTTAAATGCTGTTAGGAAGCCTGGGAGACACTGTTAAGAGAATAGCTGTAATCCACCTCCCTGGTCTGGTTTAACACTGAGCATCTAATTATTGCCATACATTTCTGACCTCAAAACTGCCATTTTATCTTGAAGACTAATACATTGTCTGAATGACCTGGATGCTATTCTGTTAAATAGATTGTGAGTCCTCCAATGGCTTGTTCTGTCACTTGTGTTACCTACCAGCAGAATGGTGTGTACAGACGGAATTCTGCTGTGCCCCATTATTTGAGCAAAACCTACCTACACCTGTGTTTTCCTTCACACTTTTGGCTAAACTTGGATCAAGATTGGAGATTTGAAAGAGCCATGTCATTGTGTCCCCAGTGCCTGCACTAGCAAATTTTGTTTACTTATGCCAGACTCAGCCAAAATTTAATCTGATCTTTGGGAAATAGGAGCAGCTGGAGACTTCAGAGGGAGTTTGATTTCTGAATTAACACAAGATTTGGATGTGCTCACAGCTCTTTGGTCTGCTGTTTGGTTCTTTTTTTATTATAATTGTATAAAGAGGAATGAAGCACTTCTTTTGAATGTGGCAGAATATACAGGATATACTCAGCACCATGAGAAACTTGGATTTTTTCTATTTTTCAAGAGGTATAAGAGGATTTAGTATGGAAGAATCTGTTCTTTCTTCGTACAAGGATACTTTGATGTTCTATCTGAATGAAGGCAAAATCTTCAGAATAGTGTTTTCATATTTAATATTAGTTATGTTTCAGATCTTGTCTTGCGAATACTTACACAGTAGTTTTTCATTCTTCTCTGTGTAATCCCTTACTTCTGAAAGTGACATGAGTGAGTATTCTGCTTATACCTAAAGAATATGGATGATTTCTTGAATGACAAAAATGTCATTTTATGTAAGAGGTATAGTTACAGGCAGCAGTTCCACTGGTGAAAAAAAGGTAACACATTTACTCCACTTGCTGAATACAAGTCTTCGTTCATGTGTGATCTTGGGGGGGAAGGGGAAATCGAAGCTGGGTTTTTTCCCAGGTTTTTTGAGCTCCATTGAGTGGTTTCAAGTGAGAGAATGTAGTGTGGGTGTTCCAGGACTTGTGAAATCTTCAGAATACTGACTTGAAGCAGAAGCAATTGTGCAACTTTCCTGTTTTATAACCTCACCTGTAATCAAAGTAAATGGTGTTTCCTAAATACCATTAGAGGAAAAAAAAGCAGGAATTAAGTAGGAAAGCATTTCTTTGCTCTCAGAATGGAGCCTCTCTTCAGCTGGCATTCTCATCCACCACTGTTTCACTGGGCTGCATCCCACAGCCTGGCAGCCTCTTCCTTCTTGGCTGCGCCTGCATCCTTGCCCTGTCATTGAAGTTCTTCCATGTCCCCAGGATGCACATCCATGTGCTCAGTCCTGCCCATCAGCTCTCTCACCATGCAATTTGCCATCAATCTCCTGAATTTAAGCCCCACAGTTCAAGCTTGCCTCAGACCTTGCCCCATGTGCAAGTTCACAATGTCTCGTCTCAGGTGCAGCTGGTTGGTTCCAGGGAGCAGCTCAGGGAATGGGTTTTGCCTTTGCAGGAGAGAAAGTGACTCCAGCAACAGGTGGCAGGAGAGGCCATACTGGTTTTGTAGCCTTTACAACTTTAATTTTAACATTCCCACTGTAAGGTACTTGATGATGTGTTATGTCTCTGTGGTAATTTGTGTTACATGGTTCTGTGTCCTATGGATTAGTGAATGTAGGCATCAAGGGTAAATGGTTTACCCCTCCAGCTTCGCTTCAGAGGCATTTTAGCAACTGGCTTTTAAATTACTTCATATAAGCACAAAACTTAAATAAAGGTGTCTTTATAAGCAAAAAGGATCCTTGTAAAATATTAAATAAAAGTTATAACTTCACTTTAGATAAGCCAATTGCCCCAATTTAGAAATTAACCTGCTGCAACAGAGTATTTGCTTAGAAAAGTGATTATAAGAGTTGAGACATGATATTGTTCTCTGACTGGTTAGCTCACATGAATTAATTTTAAGCATTTCATTTGATAATAATAGATATCCATTGCATCCTAGTGACTTTATGCGTTTTACAGAATATTTTGCAAATTTAATAATATGAAGAACTGGACCATACTTAGTGATGAAGTAACAACAACACTGTGCATGCATTCGTAGTGCTATTGGATTCATAATAACTCATTTTAAGTCAGTGATTTGTTTGTTATTTACTTCTACCTCCATGCTCAAAGAATTCATTTAACTTTGATAGGCTTTTCTTTCCTGCACTTCTCCTTTATTTTTATAGTAAAAAGTATGCAACTCAGCCAAGAGGTCAGCCATCTGAAGATGATTGAGCACTTGAACCATCACTATGAGCATGTCAGCCACCATCTGCACGAATTAAGAGGTGCTTTGTGGAAGTTCAGTAGAGAGGATGGATGCAGCTCTGCTGATTGCTGCTGCTGTAACCGAGACAGAACCAGGATGAGCTGAAAGCTCAGTTAAAGCAGGATTGAGGGGGCAAGTGAGCAGCTGGCACATGGGTGAATGTTTCTGATCTTTTTTCAATACGTTGTGTCAGAAGCATTAAGAGCCGTTCTTACACACTGGCATTATTAGGCAGGTGAGCCTAGAAAGGCTGTTGTTAGTTTTGCTTTTTGAGGAACAGTAGAAATTATTTTGTTCTTGTTACTAACAGTTGAAATGATCAGAGAGGCTTGAGATGTGAATTTGTGAAACACGCTTTATATTTATATTCACATTATGTCACAAATGCAGTGTGGTCCTTCACTTTGAAAGGGAATGGATGTGGTGCCTTATGACCATAATGGTTCGACTGTTGATGACACATCCTGAGAGCCTCTGTGTAACACCAGAACCTACATAGAAACATTTAAGACATATTTGTTAATATTTTAAGAGTTCTTTGAAAATACAGAACAATAAAAAGTCACTAATGATGACACTGTTAACTCCTGAGGTGGGAGATTAATCTCTTAATGTGAAAATTGGCATTTGCGTGTGCATAAAACTATACTTTTCTTAGACTATGGTTATCATTACTGATTTTATACAAATACCCCCTATTGTTTTATTTTATTTTGCTACATTTTATATTGTAACCCTTCCAAAAGGAATGTAAATTTTATTACTAATTATAAGCAGTTTTCTTTGTCAGTGAGATGTGCCTAAATTATTACCCCTGCCCTCCCCCAAAAATATCTTAAGTTGCTTGATCTGGGTTTTTGATAAGTGCTGTATCGGAGTGTCCATGTCAGGTTTTAAAATAAGAAAGCTGAGAGTTTAATTTTAAAACAGATATGCTATAATTCTCTTACTAGCTAACTCACATAAAGTAAAACAATTTAGAGCTGTTTGTTTAACAGGTCTCCAATGCATTTTAGTAACTACATGTCTTACAGGGTATTTTGCAGTTTCAGTAATCATGGAAGGCTTGTGCATAGGTTAGGGCTTAAAGTGTTAGCGGCTAAAAAGGAAAATTTCTTTAGGAAGTATCTGTGGTAGTATTTTCCTTTTTTCCTTTTTTCCAGTATTTTTTCCTTTTCCTGAAGAGAACAAAAAGCTATTACCCAATCAGGTAACAGTGATGTATTAGTATGAAATGTAGAATAGGTGAAAACTTCTCTGTTTTTAAGATTGCTTTCACAAGGTTTTTGATTGGAAGGAGGATCATCTTCATCAGCATTTGGTGCAGTCCTCTGGACCTAAGGAATTGTAAACATTCATAAACATCAGGTTAAATTTTGAGGCATCTATTAAAAGAAGAGAAAGAAATAAATTCTTGCATCATTGTGAGTCTTATGGTTTTCTTTGCAGGCATTAGGGTTTAGAATATCCCTTTTCTCAAGCTCCTGGTCAGCACTACAGGTTGGTAGTCAGTAAAAACTTAAGTGATAGCTCTTTGCTGATGGATTTTATTTGATGGCCTTTTTCTAGTTTATAGTACCAAAATATTGCTCACTGACAGCAGAGCCATGTTAAAAGTGGCATTGGCAAGGACAAGTTTTGTTTCTTTTCTGTCTTTGAATGCACTCCCTGAGAATAAGTATGCATTGAACAGTGTTTGTGTGCATTTCTTATGGTTGAAGGACTTGACTAAATATTAGCAGTTTATTAAGAGCTAAAAATTTCAGCAATTTTCAAATTAAATTTGATCCAAGTAAAATATAGGTCCTTATAAGCAAACAGCTATGCTATTAAAGTCTGTGCTTA
This sequence comes from Corvus brachyrhynchos, assembly GCF_000691975.1. NCBI lineage: Eukaryota > Metazoa > Chordata > Aves > Passeriformes > Corvidae > Corvus > Corvus brachyrhynchos. The sequence continues at coordinate 12,561,375 of NW_008238464.1, forward strand.
ACTGAGAAAAAACAAATGGGAGAGGGGGAAAAAATCTTACTCTGTTTTTAAATTATACTTTTCAATTTTTAAAAAAATAATTCCCTAAACTAGCTAAGTCTTATAAACAAGTGCTTAGGAGGAAAATCCTTGACTCATAAAAATAATAAAAGTAAGATGTAAATAAATAGAGCTACAGGGCATTAAAGATCATCCAGTCTAGATCTGCAGGAATAAATGACTGATAAAAATTAGCTTGAAGAGCAGCAGAGAAATTTAAAAATCATATTTCGATTATAATATTTTTTCCTCTGAAATACTTGTTGGGAAGAAAGAATTCTCTGCTATCTGGAGTGAGATGAGACACCTGAGACTACCATCTCAGCTGTCCACAAGCCTGTAGCCATGATGCCCTTCCCAGTCCTTGTCCCATCCCTCACCCTTTCCTGTGCATCAGCCTGTGTCTGCTTTCCCTTGTGTAAAAAGACTCTGATCCCTTGTCAGAGATAGGAGCCTTTGTCAGAGACAGCACTGCCTTCCTGAGTAGGAAGCAAAGTTAATACAAGGAAAATATTTTGATAATTGAATTACAGCCTCTAACAAACCTGTGCAACGCATATACAAGTAGTATTTTCAGAAGGCTTTATTTTAGTCAAATTTTCACAGATTTTCAGTGTGACAACAAAGGCTCTTTGCCATGAGAGCAGCCTCTCTGCCAGACGTCAAGTCCCTGCAAATACAGAGGCACTGGAGATTCTCATTGAAACACTGAAACTGTATAAATATTGGCAAAATTGGGTTTTCCCCCCCTTCACTCTGAAACGACGGAACTATTTTTGCTTATGCCTCCCAGAAAAAAAAAACTTGCCTGAGGCAGACTCACTGTGGAGCTTTACAGTCCAAATAGTTAAAATGGAGTCAAATTATAAATTATAATACAAGCTTATAATATGTCATGTTTAAATATAGATTTTGATGTCTGCTCCTTGCATAATACTACAAAGGCCCTTGAGTTTCTGTAGAAATAAGAAGAGACCAATTTTATCTTCTCTTAATAAGGAAATGTAAAACATATGAAACAAAGAGTGCTGAAGAGTGGAAAAAAATGAAAGAAAATTTATCTTTGGACAAATGCTCATTCTTGAATTAATTTTTCATTGATGCTGAAAAATATTGAAATGTGTATGGTTCATGTGGTTCGTGATTCAGCAACCAGATACTTGCAATAAACACGTGGTTTATTAATTAAGAGTAGTAACAGATCCTTGCTGCTTTTCCCATTCCTTGCAAGTCTCTCATTTTTTGCTCCATAGTGGTTTTGTTTCAGCAACCTGTAACCAGGTGTAAAGTGTGCTCTTCTGGGAGCTGGAAAATGCAAGTTTGAACCTGCTAATTCTTAAGTGAATACTTTAATCTTCAGTCTCTTAAATCTGTTTTACCACTTCCACATTTCTCCTTTTTTTTTTTTTTTCAAATAAAAATTCTGAGTCAATTCTCCACAGCCAAAAATACAAATTGGAGCCTGGATTTGGAGCAGAAATTTGAAGCAATGAATCCCAGTCTCAGACAAGTGTCTAATCCACGTCTACAGGAAAACACATAAATCTTTGAAACAGGCACATAACTCTCCCCATTCCTTGCAGAGGGAATTTCATAGCTAACTAGTCTTTGAGAATTATGTTCCAGGAGCTGGATGACTGAAATACCCACTTGGTTACAGTATCCTTAGAAGATCTCATAGGCATGACAGTATGGAGTGTTACCCTATCTACCTTCCTGCATGTCTTTTCCAAATAAAATTTCTTTTTCCAAATAAAATTAGTAAAGAGGACAATGAGTAAGGTTGTTCCAGTTTGGAAAAATTGCTTCCCTTGAATTCATGCTGGTACTGGTGGTCATTTTAAAGCCATATGGAGGTTTTGCCTCTTTATAATCCTGGTGTCATTTCTTTTTGTCTGAACTAGAAGAAACAAATAATCTGGGCAGTGTGAGTGGGAGTGCAGCCAGGTGATCAAGGGAAGGGATTGTCCCTGTCTGTGTGACTCTCATCAGACCACATTCAGATACTGTGTCTGATTTTGTCACCTGACACAGGAAAGATGTGGACAAGCTGGAAGGTGCTTGGGAGGACCCAAGGCAGTGGGGCTGGAGCACTCGCACTGTGAGGATGGAGTGGGGGAGAAGGGCAGCCTGGAGAAGGGATGGCTTTGGAGGCACCTGGCAGCCTCTGAGCACCCACAGGAAGTCCTTGAGGAGATGGAGCCGGGCCCGTCACAGTGGCACAGGCTGGGAGGGCAAGAGACAAGAAGTACAAGTTACAACAGGTTTAGACTGGGTTTAAGGAGAAGCTTTTTCTGAGGTGTTCCCATGGGGAGTGAGGTCCCCCCAAGATTCTTTGCCATCCCTGTCTGAGGAGAGTTTCAAGCTCTGAAGGCTGCAAGCCATGAGCAGCCTGATCTGGCCTCAGAGCTGGCCCTTCTTTGAGCAGGGGGTAGGACTAGAGACCTCCTGAGATCCCCTCCAGCCTGTGACCTTCAAGCCTGTAGGTACCCAAAATCCTACTGGTGTTCAGCAGCTTTCATAGTATTTCTGTAATAGCAAGCATATGATTGACATCAACTTCAACCCTTCTGATCACCCCTAGCTTCCCTAGAGTCCTTCTTAGAGGGAAGGTCAAAAATGTAGAATCATTTATTCTCTGATAAAGTGATTCTTGTCTAGGGATTAAAACCTTTAAAAGCTTCTCAAACTCTGTATGTATGGGTTTAAGGCTTCAGTTCTCTGTATCTTGATTTTTTTAAAGCAGGGGAGTGCTTTTTTTATTTAATCTGAGCTAACTAATAGCTGTGTCCTAATATATTAAAATCCTTCCTGAGAAGTATTTAACTGAATTTTTTTTTTGAAAACCTTAGATTATGTCATGTCTGTCTCTGACTCCCCAAGGATTTTTTAGTTCATCTTAGTTTCTAGGCTGTTTAGCTTTTTCAAAAAATAGGTTAAAAAGCTTTCCTCTTAGCATTGCCTTTTAATCTATAGACTTTGCTATTTATATTAGGGCTGTGTAGGACTTCATGTTGCTGCCACCAGAAATGTGATTCTCTGTCTTTTTGTGTTGTTCATTCTTCACCCACGGAAAGCCAGGAAAGTCTGAAATGGTGAAGAAACCGCCTCACCCCTCTTGGCCAATTACAGCATGTAAAGGAGGGAGGATGGATGAAAAGGCAGATAATATGTATGATAGTGTTGTACAACTTGGATTGCATTACTGGATACGCTGTGTGTGAATTTTTCTTTGCTATTTAAATCCTGGATATAGAACATCGAGAGGAAAAGTTGAAAGAAAGATAAATCAGTATCTGAAGTTGGCGGTTGAGGTAGTTTTTATAAGACAGAAATTTCTCACCCTTAATTCTTTGTATTGATTTTTAATGCAAAGTTTCTCTATAAAATATTTGGCAGTGTGAATGCAGAAGAATAACCTAGAAATAAGCTTTTACTTTAGTGGTTGCTTAGAAGTTTCTGCAGGCATTCTTCAAAAGCAAATTATTTCCCTCCGTCCTTCTTCCTTCCCTCTCCACCTTCCAACAAGGAAAGTAGTCCTATACCTTTCGTAAAATGGAGACATTTAATAACCCTTCTCTAGAGCTCAAACCAATATAAGGCAGATAGTTATGTTAAAAAAAAAAAGATGAACACACACGTACAAAAAACCACTGCAACAGATTTCCACTAAGATCTAAATACACAGCAGTGAAATACCCTGAATTTATGTATATATTTTTCTGTTGTGTTGCACCACCCTATGTAATCTTTGTCCTTACAGCTTTTAACATTGATGTTCTCTTAGGATTATTCAAGGGAAAACATGAAGTATTTATAGCCATAGTTAAAATCTTTATAAATAGTTTATAATAGGAACTGCCATAATAAAAGTTTGAAATAGTTTCCATTATAGTTCTTTGTTTTTATATATTCTAAAATTTACAAAATGCTTGTTTTGGGGGCTGAAATTTTCCATGCTGTGAGTCTGAAAAGTATTTTTCTTCGTTAATTTGGAGTATAATCCTTTCACCTATTTTGGAATTACAGACACGTGGGGAAAGTTCTTTTTCCCTTTGTACAGTAATAGTAATAAAAATAAAGAAAATCTTCAGATACATTTTTAACAATACTACAGGGGAAACAAGTGAAGGTTGAAATATGTGGGAAGATCTACTCCCTTTACTTGCTGAGGGGGAAAAAAACATTGAAAATGATGGAAAAATAACATCAAACTGTTTCCAGTAACATCTGCTAAGCTTATTAGCAGAAACTAATAAAAACACACCCCCTTAATGATATTGCTGCACATTCCCTTTGCCTGAGGCCATCCAGACATGAACTAGCTGAGCTGCTGCAGCTCCCTGCTGCTCTCTAGACCTTTGTGGCTGTCACTCGCTCGGCACATCTCAGATTGTGAGGTGTCAGAGATGAGACCATCTCCACCTCCCACATGTGATGGACAATGCTGGTCCATCTCCTGTCCACTGCTTCTAGGAACCTGCAGCTGTGTGAGGCCAGCCTGCATGGGTAGAAGACTGTAGGTTGGTTAGCCTAGCACAGATTTGTGCTGGTTTATCTCAAGTAGAGCTTTGCCAAGCCCGAGAGTAGACTTTATCACGCAGGTTACCAGTGTTGTCATGAGACAGTACCAGAATGGTCTTCACTCTTTAGATTTTCTCCAACTGTACTTGTGTCAAGCTGTCCTGAAAGATACTAAACCAGGTTGAAATTGATACGTGCATGGAGTTGAAACAGGTTTTACTGGATGTCTGGGTCCTATGGGAGGGATGTGGCACACAAACCGGCAGGTATGTGGACAAACAGGCCCTCCTGCATGGCGGTGGTGCTGTGTCTGTGCTGCCAGTTGCCTGGAGAGCTTTGGGGGTGCCCCACAGCTCTGGGACAAAGGGACAAGATACAGGACCAAGTCTCAAAGCCCTTTGCGCTCACTCCTCTGCCTGCCATTTCCATGGTCTGGCGGTGCTCAGGCGACCTGTCTGTAGCATGTTGGGTACTGGAAGTACCAACAACTGTACTGGGCACTGACACTACTGCAGCCAGTAAGGTGGTAGTGGTCTGGCTTTTATAACAAGGATTTACCCTCAGGGTGGTGTAGGAAACAGTTTGTGTAAGGAACATGGTAAAAAACCACACATGGATGTTTTATCCTAACCTCGCTCTTCAAAAATAAGGTGCACAATCAAGACACAACCCAGTTCTGCAGTTAAGCACTCAGATGTGTTTGGAAAAATCAGGATTTTGGCCCCAGCTACCAGTTTTGTTATTTTTGGCAGCAAAGATAAAAATCAGAAATGATCAAAAAAGCCTTGTTCAGATATTCTGTCTTTTGGACAAGGCCTTCAGACTGTCTCTCATTTGTCCTTCCAGGCCCATCGCTCTTGTGTTCCTTGCCCTGCAATTGCCACATTTAAAATGAGTGCCATGGCTGGTAATCCCCACTGCCCATATAGCAGACGGCTCTGAGCCTTTTGGAAGTTTCTAGAAGCTCCTTTTGTGTCCCAGCCACACAATGTCACCTCAAAGCCAGTGTTTTCTCTACTAGACCATGGCCTGTCTCATCACGGTGCCTGCCTGTGCCTGTTCTTACAGACCAGCTCAGGACTCAAGATACTTCACATTTATTTTAGCGTATACGTACTATTAAGTATCAACTGAAAAAGAAACTACACTTTATTCTAGATTTTTGGGGGGAATGTTCATTCTAAAAGTTCTGCTGTGTTATTTTACTTGCATATGAATCAGGTACAACCAGTTCTGGTAGGAACTCATGTCATCACATTCATTTCACCTTGAAACTCTGAAGGTGAAGTACAGATGAAAAATTTAAATGCTAATGTTTTGTTTTGTCGAGGTTCAAATCCAGGTATATTAAGTGAAAAGTTAAATTTGAGGTAGTATTAATACATTTGCCCTCTTGCCAAAATTAAAGAAAATCGAATATCACTAGAGCAATTGTGCCATCTTTTAAAAGTTGCAATCTTCCTTAACATTTTTCAGCACATAGCATTACTTGTAAGATTTAAAGCACATTTTTGTTACATGACGTGCATGGAAACGCACGTGCACACAGACAGTCAGTTACTGCACCATCAGACAATCATGTATTTTGGCCTAATTGGTTTGAAATGAGTGGTCACATACCATTGTCCTTTGGTTTGTCCTAATTGCCATTTTGTGCTCATGTAAGGAAGAAAATCCTTGGTTCTGTTTGGTGGCAGCATTCCCAATTGACTTCAGTTGTTCCAAGAGTGATGAGGTATCTTGGTTCTCAAACTAAATCCAATCGTGTTTTGATTTCTCAAGCCTCTGTAATTCCTTCCTTTTTTATTTTAAAACAATTATTTTCATTTCATTTGTAAGCTCTAGGTCTACTGTCAATCGTTGCTTTCCCATTAGTCTATTTTTGGCTTTCCAGAGCTTTCCATATAATATATTAGTGTAAACAATATTTCTGTTTATTAAAAAAATCGAAGGTGCCTCTTCTTAGAATGAACCTGTAAAAGAGGTATAGCACAATTGCACTAATTATGAAGAGCAGTTGTGGGTTTTTTTCCTTTTTTTGCCCCTAGCAAAGAGACAAAAAAGGAAAAATCAATACTGGAAAACCCGTTTCATTCTGCAGCAAAGGCAGTTGGAAAAGATCCACTTGAACTCTTAGAGTGAAATGCTGAAAGCTGATGTAATTAAGTAAACCAGCTGAGAACTGAACCACCTGATCAAACTAAGGGATTATAAGTATGAAAGATCTGATGCACAGTTCAGAATCTTTTGATAGAGGAAGTGAAGTTTGCTGGGAATTTGGTGATTAAAGGCTTGTCTTTTGTTGATGATTAGTTATTTTGCTCAGGGAATTGTTGATTAATTGAAAAATGTTTGAATAGCACGTACGAATTGTTGGAATATCTCTCGTTGCCCTTTCTTTAAATAAATTGATGTGGGTTTGGTTCCAAATGGCTCTTCAGTTTGAAAGGTAATTTATAATTTAATGAAAAGTAGTATTCATGCAGAAATGAAATTTTCTGCAATAATGTCCACCAGAGTGTTTAACTGGCCAAATTATTTTTTATAAATATCTTTGTGATACTTTTTTTCCTTGATTTTATTTTTTGATAGTTTACTGGATGATGTGTTATTTTGTTAACGTTTTTTCCAAGACTGGACAACCATTTTGATAATCCATTGCAGATTTTTAGAATAATAAATACAGTAGGAACAGTTATGATTTAAAGATTCAGTTTTTCAAAGGCACCTCTTTATAGATATTGCATGGTAAACCAACCTTCTGTCTGAACAACGTTTTGATTTTATTTAAATGAAAACCTCATTTTTGCGAGGTTTGTCCATACAGCATTTGATTCATCAAGAGTGACCTTTTGAAGGCAGAATTGCAGGTTAATTGATCACTACCACATGTGTATAGGTGGTATTCCTCCTTTTTCTCTGATTGGCACCAGATTTGGAACACTGATATGGTTGAGCTCACTAGCTAATAGTATGAGATACCCTAATGTGTCAGGATCCAAGCTAGGCTTTTATTATATCCATGCCATTTTTTCTGAAGTTCTCAGGTACAGATGCAGTTGTTGCAACTTTTCATTGGAGTGTGGTCTTACAGGCAGCAGTGAGAATGGGAATGAGCTGTGGCTCCCCAGGTTTGTTAGGTTTAGTGTGGTCTTTTAAAAATCAGCAGAAGGTCTCTGTAAATAAATAGACTTAAAACCAAAATAAGAGCCAGGCTTAACATTTGGCAGTGCAGGATTTCTGACAAGCCAATTACTTTGTTACTGAGGTCCCTGTCCTTACTGATGTGCTCTAAACATGGGTGACAGACGTCTAAGTGAGACAGTGCATACTGTACAACTCAATAACCATTCCTAAAGGAGATCATTCTGTTCTGGGGAGTCTCAGCTTTTGTTTTCCCCAAAACAACAAATTTGCTACTGCTCTTGTAAAGAAAGCTTCAAAATATTGACAGTATAAATGATGCAAAGACATCTGTAAGCATCTGTAACAAGTGTAGAACAGTAGATCTGAGATATTTGAATTGCCTCATTTTTGTCACTACGTGGTTTGGGTGACATGTGGTAATCATTTACACAGTGAAGATAATTAACACACTTGTATCCTCATTAAGAAAGGCCAGGGAAATACGGTGCAGCTCTTACTGTGAGCACATCTTTATTTGCTTTCTTAAGTGCAAGATTTCTAGAAGGGCCAACTGTTTATATTTAGTTTTTTTGAAGCAAGGTGTCTTGATCAAGCCTTACAAGGAGGAGTCAGGAAGTCATGCTTGCACAAGCTGCATTTTGAACAGGGCTCACTGTTAATTTGGTCACTGACATGAGTGGAGTTTGGAAAGAACCATTCTTCCCTGTTTCATACATTGTAATCAGGAGTGTGATGGTCTCAATTCCCGTGTAAGGATACTTGTAAAAAAAAAAGATGTTCTACTGTTTAGTTTCATGAAATGGCAGGAGAGACTGTGAGGGGAGAAGAAGCAGAGTGTGCTCTTTTCCTCTCCCAGAAGTCTGGTTTGGCATTTTGAGAAAGCAGCATACTGGAGTTTCTCCACAAGAAGAGGCAGCTGTGATGAAAGCCAAGACTGAGGAATGCTTTGCTGAGGGCCAAGCAGAGCTTGTTAGCCTTTGGGGAAGAGCTGCTGGCTACTGACTCTGTTCTGGCTCTATGGTAAGACACATCTGAGAAATACAGAAGTGTAGGGCTCATTGAAAGTTTCTGATGAAAGTATTTTTCAACAGAAAACACAGAGATTGCCTAAATGACTCATTTTGTGAGAAGTGGCTTCTGGCTTTGGGAAATGTTTTTCATTAAACTACAGAGCATATACAAAACAGTAACACATTGATTTGGCTGTGCTGTCACGGTGCCTTCCTAGAGTCTGTTTTAGTAATTATGTTCACATTCTCTTCTCTGAGATGGGGAGACCATATTGGGTCCTGAGAGATGCACTTTGGTGCATAGATCCATCTTGGGTGAGAAACTGGGAGCACAAGTGTGTGTACTCTGGTTCCCATGCAGCAGGGCATCAAGTCAACACTAAATGTTAGAACTTTCTGGAATGTTTTCATTTTTATGGAACCTCTGCTTTTTGCCTTTTTTTCCCCCAAAGCAAATACACAATTTCTCTACATACCTCCCTATCATTTTAATGACAATGTTGTTGTTGTCATTAAGATTTCAGTTGTGAAAAGACATTTTGGCCTCTGCAGGAAATAAATGAAAATTTGTGTGTTTCAGCTGGGGTTTGGAGGCAAGGGGGGTTGTGAGGGGAGAAGGGGACAGTGTTTATTTTACCATAATGACCACAAAAAAACCCTCCCCAAAAGTTGACAGCTGCTCAGCACTCAGTTAATGCAGACTGGAACTTGCAGAATTTTTCAAGGTTTAAGATGAGGGTCAGACCAGCCATCTGATAAATTTCTGTCAGCAGGGCTGGATGCACAAATGGGAAGTGCCTGAGTTCCTATTTAGGTTTCAGGTTTAGGTTTTAGTTTGGGTGTTTTCCCTAAGTGTCTGACCTGTTTCCACCTTCCGAGGGGAAGATTGACTGGTAATTCCCAGTCTCTATGGATGGCATGCTGCTTCAAGTAGCAAATGTAAACTAATTTCCTGAAATAACTTCAGCCGTCCCCTGCCCTGGGGTTGGCCTGGAGGGCACGACACAGCCCTGGAGGACCCTGTGAGCATGATTTAGAAAAGAGGCGGAGGAGCTGTCTTTAGATGTTATTTCAAAATTGAAAAGGTTATTTTTCCTTGATTCTTCAGCCAGATCTCCCTTATTTATGGCAGCAGTGCTAAAATATGCCTGGCAAAGGAAGAGCAACCCTTGAGTAAGGGGATGATGGATGTAAATAAACTATTCTTAGCTGACCTGGTTATCACTGTGCTAAACCATGGCTATACATGAGGCTGCCTTCTCCAGAGCCACTTGCATGGCCCATTAGCAGGATTCCCAGTGCTGCAGGAAGGTTTAACTTGAGAACAGTGGTTTGTTGGTGCACAGAGCCAAATCAGGTCGTGTGGTTACTCCGGGAAGCAGGCTATCCTGGCTGCCCAGAGCACAGGGAAGCATGCTGCAGTTTTAGCTTCACTGGAGGCAGCTCAACGCCAGGTGAACCACTTGATTCAGCAAAAGACAAGCAGCCCTAGAAGCACAATTGTGGTATTTGAGATAATGTCCCATATTTTTGCCCCTATATGGGAAGCATTTCTGCAAACCTATCCTGGTAGAACTAAGAGCTGAGTGTTTGTTTAAAGTAAGTGTTATATTCAATTTTGCATGATCTTGACAACCCATCCATCCACTGATGGAGTCTGTATGTTTTGCATCCATTATACTTTGGGAAGTCTTAATCAGCTCAGGTCACATGTTTGGGCACTCTTAAATATCTACAGGATCACAACCCAAATTCTTAAAGCAAGGTTGAAGTGAATAGAACTTCCCATTATGTGTAATTGGGTGCAGGAAAAAGTGTTTCAAGTAAAGAAAGTTCAAACATGTTTGAATGCTTTTTGTTAGTCCTCTTGACATTTTGAAGAATTAAGATGTTATTTCTTATAAAAAACTATTAATCTAGGTAATACCACTTGTCAGTAACAAAAGGAGACCATCAATTAGCAGAAATAAATCTATCACAGTGGTAACTGAAAGTTTCTGTGATTTCCTACAGAAGTTTACATTTCTACAATTAAAAAATGTATTGAGGGGGAGGCTAGTTGTTTGTTCCTTATGAATCAATCTTGGAGATACACAAAACATTAGGATGTTCCTCTTCTCCCCACCATGTCTTTTTTATCTACTTTATTTGAACTGTTTATTTGCAGAGAAGAAGGGAATCAGAAAGAGCATTAATGAAATTGAGCATGGTCAGCCAAATTTCTAATGAATAGATTTCTCTGGGTAAAAGCCAAAATCTGTGTCTTGCTTTGGACTGGTAAAAGCTTTACAGTTGTGTATCTGATTGCTACACTGGCATCTGTGGGAGGGAAGAAACCTTAAATGTATTAGTGGAGATCATCTGGTTATTTGTGGCATGGTAACAATATGTGTATAAAGATATGATCTGACACATATGTCAAAGTAATTCCTTTTGACTGACTTCAGGGAAAATGCATTGTAAATCCAACTATTACTTGGTGTGTTTTGGATTCTGATACAAAGGTAGCTGCTATAGAGTGGTTTTTTTTCTGGAGCTGGGAGACAATTTATTTTGCAATCATGCTCATTTTCTCTGATTTTAATTAATTTAAGAAAAGTCATCAGTAGAAAAATAAACAAAACCCAGCATTCTTCCTTTCCCTTTCCCAAAGTAAACCTCTGTATGTGGGAAATACCATGTTAATGTCTTAAATTGGCAGTATGCACCCAGAAATGGCATTTGTAATTTTTTTTTTTTTTTTTAAACAAAGTTCATCTTACCACAGAGTACGTCATTGCTGAAACTGAATTTTTGTAAGAGGTTTCATCTTTACCGACTTTCCTACCACCAAACTCTGAAACAGCTATTTATAAAACGCTTTTAAAAGTGGGGGGGTTTTTTTCAACCCACAGCTATCAAATTCTCTTGATTTATTACTATCATGGCCATAGCAATGATACAGATACATTTTAAGCACTTGGAGAAGAAAATGGCCTTAACTGTTGCCGTGAATGTCTGTCTTGTTCTTAATTGTACAGTGATGATTATGCAAAAAGGTCACAGGGGGTTATTAATTATTCAGGTACAAGTCTGTTTATCTGGAAGAAGTGTGTATAAAGTTATACTGGAAGTGGTGCTTTCACTGCCTGCAGTTGCCAGCCTTGGTAACTTAAGTCCTTACCACTATCAGTGCTTCCAGTCTCCTCATCATGTGCCGGAGATGTTTGAGCCCATTTTACAGATGAGGTATTGAGGAGAAAAGAGACTGAGTGGCTTCCCAGGGCAATACGTGGCATGTGTGACGGGAATGGATGTTGGGTACAGCTGATGCTGTCCTCAGCCAGAATCTTAGCAGAAAGTGTTCATCCTTTCCAAAGGAGATGAAATTTTCCTTACAGAGACTGAATGATTTTCAGTACTTTGTTTCTTCCTGTTTTCCATGAAATGCAAACTGTAACAATTAAGACTCAAGTATTTGAGGAAGATGTCTGCCAAATTAGCAAGCTATGGTTTCATATGGAAAACCAGCATCCGAGCTATTGATGAAATACAGCGTGGGATAATAAAAGGCTTACCAGGGTTCGAAAGACCTCTATTTACATAAATATGCAAAGACATCTGTTACAGTCATGAGTGACCTGCTGGTTTAGACCATCAGCAGGGGAAACATCGTAGATCAGCATCACCTGCAGTAGCAGGTGCTA
>NW_008238464.1:12573796-12594862 GCF_000691975.1 Corvus brachyrhynchos
TTTAGGCCGCAGGAATTACTGAAGAGGTTTTCGATGAACAAAGACGACCTTTCCTCTTGCCAAGAAGAGACATGTGGGAAATCAAAACACCCAGCACACGCCTACGGTCTTTCATTTGTAGTGCGCGGTGAGAGCCCAGTGTGTGCCTCTGCGGCCAAAGCTGTACGTGATCACTTATAGGTATGGTGTGGCTGACACAGCTGCAAAGTTTATGTCTGAGAAGTACTTAGGTCTTTTAAAACCACACTACTTAAGTCAGATTCCCAAACAGAAATGAATCATCAAGATTTAATGGAAAACGTTCAAAACAAATTTATCATCTAAACCCAGTGTTTTTATTGCCAGAGTATATGCCCAAAATAGTAATGTAAAACCGTCATCCTAAAGGTTGCGATTACTTAAATGAAAAATTGGAGTTTAATTCTTGCTCACCATTAATCAACAGAGACATTATAACATTACAGCTTTATATAATGCAAGGATATTTGTCTTCCTTGTTGGCTCAAGGTATATGGTGTTCTCTCTCTTTCTCTTCCCCTCTGCCCCATTCATTGTGTAACATGGTTTTCTGAGGAAAGAATCTGTCTTTAGTGGATGAACGACTGGACAAAAAACTGGATTACAAATTCAGGGCTGCAAAAACTTTATAATTTGGTGTGTTATACGTGACTGTAATTGCCATCAGTTCTGAGAAGAAAATGCTCACACAGTAAAGAGAAGTCTCCAAAGAACCTGTAGTAAAGCCACACAAGTACAAGAGTTGACATTAGAAAAGTCTTCCAATATTTAAAATGTTCCCTCTGACTCTCATATATGTTAAATACTGCTCCTGTGTTGTAAGAGAAGGTGCAGTACAGCCTGCATACTTGATTCACAATTTTTAATGGATGCCTCACACTGGGATGTTACAGCTCTAATAACTGTATGACATCTTTAAATACCTTAACAATTCCCACCTCTATTTTGATAACACATTTCATAGTAAATTAAGGTAAAACAAACCTGTTCTTTTCTCTCCCTTTGAACAGAGCGTGGATCACACTTCTTGTAAACCTCATCATATTGAGGTTGGGCTAAGATGAGCATAACCAGTGACGAAGTGAATTTCTTGGTGTATCGCTATCTCCAGGAATCGGGTAAATTCCTTGTCATCATAACTTCTTCATAACTTCTGGTCATAAATGAAATGGGAAAATTGCCTTTTTGCATGATATTGCTCTAGCAATGTTGCCTTGAGTGTTTCAGACTGATAGACTGAATACCCATGTTTCTTTGAAATCATGGTCTAGAACATAATAAAAGTGGAAACATGCACAGGTACAAAATAAACATTGCAGTTAAGCAAAACAAGGAGGTAAATAACATTATGTTAACAAATGTTTTGGTAGTTATATCATGTCTACCAAAGTCATTTTTGGCAGCAGAGGCAAAAAGCATGTGTATGTTGTATCTTTTTTCTGCTTAGCTACTTGAAATTGTTTACATTGGGTTTATGTTGGCTATAAACAGAAATTTGGGTGCAAGTTTCTGATGTTTTAGACCACTTTTAGGGTTACTGTGTATGTAAACTGATCTGAACAGTGTCAGCATGGCTCTGTCTCAGTAGCACTTCCACCTCTATCTGTTTTCAAATTGGAAAATACCATGGGGCTTTAAAATGTTTTTAAAAAATGAAGTTGAAGCTTACATTTTGGGTTTGTTTCCATAATCTTCTTTCCACTCTTTGACTGCAAGAAGTAGAAAATCTCTTAGCTAATGGAAAATGTTCCGTTACTGTAGAGATGATAGGGGAGCTGAGAAACATTGACAAAGGATTTATAACCAACATTACAACCCTTTGTTGGTAAAAGTAGAATTTGCTAAAAATATTTCATGTTTCACATACTGAAACAAACAAACAAACAAATCTGTGGAAAATAGATGTTATCCTGTCAGAAGACTTGAAGCCAGTTTTAGAATAAACCCTCAAGACCTGAGGGATGTCTTGTACAAAGAATCAAAATTCCAGCAGGTAGAAGATATGGCCTTAGCCTGCTTCTGTTGGTCACAGTAACTAGTATTCATTAGATACATTATTTTGAGTTGTTTCTTCCACTTGCAAGACTATTTCAGTCCCAGGAAACCAAATACCTATGCAAAGAATCTCCACCGAAGTTAAGGTTAATCATACTTTTTAGGGTTTGGTCTTTTAAAACAGTTCTTTGAGAGTCCACTTGTGGCCTGTGTTAGATCTTGTCTCACACTCTATTCTAATGGAGCTTATAAAAAGTTGTCTAGATGTGTGCAAACAGATGAAAGAAAAACAGGAACTAACAAAACTAAAACTTCATCCAGACAAAGTTTATTTTTAAAAATAAGCCATTGTGTACCGGACTGGAAAGAGCTTTTAGACATTAGAGCAGTGCACCAATGGATGTAATCAAAGCATAAAGAATCCTGAAATTACTTTGCGTTATGTTTGGGTTGTAGAAGATTCTACATAACAGTGTATTAATACAGTTGCTTTTCCTGATGTGAAAAAAGAAACCAACCTTTTAAATTCCTCTTGATACATCAGGAGGTGAGTTAGTGTTGTGTAGCCAAATGTCAGGAAAAAGCTACTGTAGGTAACATCTCCCACAAGCAAGCAATCACTTTTGCCATTTTACAGAGAACTTTACATGCAAATGTGTATGTTAATGGCAAGTTGTACTGCTCTTACCTTCTTATCTAGAGTGTCAAAAGGTTTTCTTATTTAATCCACACATACTGAAGGCATTCATAGAAACATTGTATTTCCACTGTTCTGTTGTATTTTACACATATAAGAGAGAGGAAGTTGAGGTTAAATATTTGAAGAAATATTCAAATATGCTTCAAACTGGTATGGACGTACTAGATATACCTGACAGTTTGTTAGGAATTCCATTCAGCAAACAAGAGCTATAACCAGTGATGAATTCACTGAACTGCTACAAGAGCTTCTTACGTTTAATTTTTTCCTACTGTCATTGTTTTTTCCAAGGAGATTTTTATATCTGTATTTTCAGATGAAGTAAGACAATAAGATGGAAACTGTTATACAGCCTTTTGCCTTTCCACCTGCTACTATAAATGATGTAAGATGTGACAGCAGACAAAAGATATTTAATCCATAGCTTCAGAAATAATGTGTGCCAGATTTAAAGGGCTAGTGTTTAAACACAGTCTGAGTTCAAACCCCCCTGCAGTTTAAGGAGTTTGCAAAAAACAGGGATTTTACATTGATTATTTGTTAACATTAGCTGAACCCAAAGCTTCTAAAAATTTTCATAGACACAACTATGAATGTGGCTTACAAGACCATATAGAAGTTCCCTTCGTTTTTTTCAGGTATCTGTCCTTTAATCTTATCATGGAAAACTTCAAGACTTTCCCATAAAATGTAGGCAAATGGTGGGAGGAAGAGAGAAATAGCAAAGGAGATACATATGGCAGAATAAGTATATAAAAAGCAAAATGTCCCTGTAATATTTCATCTATTTTGCATCTGCGAGGTACATAAACGCTTGAGATTCTTTGAAGCATTGTAGCAAAGATGCTGAAGGGGGCTATACACTTCATTATGAGAATACTGGCACGTGATTCTAGTTGTTCATCTCTTGTATATATTTCCTCAATTTTCTGTCAGACCAGAAACCTTGCACAAGAGAGTATTAATAGAGTTGAACTGTCTAAGCCATTATTGTTGCTTTTTAACAAATCTTGGCATACTAAAGGGAGTTTCAGTGAACTGGAAAAAGCAAATGTTGTGTCAGAATTTTTAAAGGTTAAACAAGATGATCCAGGTAACAGTAGATCAAGGGCAGTCATTGGAAGGCTGAGACTAAGTATCTCCAACAAAGATTAAGAGATGACATCATGCCAAATGCCAGCCAGCAAGTTTTTATGGGTAATAGATCTTGTCAAACATACTTGATGCTGCTTTTTCCGAGATCAGAAATGAAGTTGACAGAGATAGCTGTGCTGACATTAATACACTTAGACTACTTTATGACATTTATTTAGTCTTGTTGACACTGTGTTTAAAATGAAGTAACAGTGAGTAAAATCTGTGTAATCCAGAATTACCAAATGGATTAAAAATGGGATAACAGAAACATCTTGAAAAGCAATTATAGTTGGGGCTAATTCATCTCAAGGGTTACTTCTAGTGGGAACTCACAGGAATCTGTTCTTGGCACAATGCTGCTCAAGTGCTTTATCGGTTACCTGGAAGGAAATATAAAATGATTACCAAGTACATCTGCAGATGGAATGAAATGGTAAGTTGTGGCATTTGGGGAGTTATACTGACTGATCGTGGGTTTAACAGAAACAAATACAGCCAGGAAGACTGCTTTGAGCTGCCTGCTGCTGGAGGAGCAGGCTGGAGAAGATGCTTGGTCCAGGCACAATGCAGTCAAATCCCTCCTGTACAACACAGGACTTGGACAAGTTAAGGCTCTAAATGTTTAGCTGTATTAAAGTAAGCTTGTAAATAGTTGCCTCTTCACATAGGTGACTGTCTCAGCGCTTATCTATGCCCAGAAAATCAAAGCAGTCCATCATAATGTCCATTTATGCTCTATGGCTTCATGCCATGGGAATTCCGCTACTAAGGTCACTAGGTGTTGTCGCTTCCACAGTAAGACCATGAATGCCCCCTTCTTGAGATACAAAGAGAACACGTGTTTATTTTCAGTTCAAGGTTATCTCTTCTATCCAAAGTCAGGTCTTGCAATGTCTAGTTTTCTCCTTTTTTTATTATGAACTTTTTAAGTGCACAATTTAAAGTGATCATTCTTAAAAGTGCTGAGGTCTTTCAAGCATTGTTTATCTCAGGAGTCAAACTTCTTAAAGTCAGGTTATATTTATGTGTAGGTGTCTTGATACAAAGTCTACCTTTAAATTAAATGTTGGCCCCAGTTACTAAAATCAGGCTTAGGTACGTCTATACTGAGTGTACAGCCAGTGTGGAGACAGGAGCACTCAAAATACTCCTGTGGTGGACGCAGTTATATCAACAAAGCAGGTACATTGATGAAAGTGAAAGAAGCTATACCAAATAGCCACAGTTCTGGTATCCAAATTATGTTTATTAATTATAACTAATAGTATATAATATATAATATTAATATAATATTGATATAATAATATTAATTGTATTAACTTGTACCTCTTCAATCACCTGAGAAGCATACTTTTGCTAGCAGCCATCTTCATTGCTGATATAGACCTTCTGTTGGGTTTCTTCAGTTTCTGAGAAAAAATATAGAATTCATAATATAGAGTTTTCCTATTCTGTTTTTTCCAAAAGAAAAACAGACAATTATTTGTCTTTTGGAATGAAGGTCAAAGCAGTACAGTGCAATGAGGAGTAATAAGGATCCGAAGGAAATTTCTAAGAGTTGAGGGAGGACGGCAAAACCACGGGAAATCAAATCTCTCTCATACTTTTTAATCTAAAATGTGTTGCCATCTGTTGTGAGTGACAAATCCTATCATCAGTCCAAATTCTGCAATAAATTTCCTTCCCTACCCAGCCCAATATTATCGATTTAGTTATTAAAGCTTTTTCAAATTGGGTATTTTGGATGCATTAATCACTTATCAGTGTTCCTTTCTAGCATTTATATGCATGTTGCAGTCTAGAATTCTTGTCTGAAAATCAGTTCCCCAGTTGCCTGTGGCTTACACTCTTCTCTAGTAGAACATTTATTGTAATGAATGTCTTGCAATGACTGGTTAGCGTTAAGATTGTGTGAGTTTCCATTTTCACTCAAATTTTTACTTTTTGGTTTGAATTTTTCCATGTTTTATGACACATACTTGATAACTGTTCCCCAGTGTATAATCTGCACCATGTACAATCTGTACCACGTCTAAGACAATAAAAACAGTAGCTAGATGTTTTTGCTAAAAAGATGTCAATGACATTTTTAGATGCTGACTTGGGACAATTTACCATTTTACTTTAGAATTTTCATTTGTTTTCTTCCCAACCATAAAAATGAAGACAGCTAATAAAAAAGGTTTTTCCCTTCTGTAAATTCAGGGTTATACCAGCACATTGGTCTGCCTGGTTCATAGTTTTTCCTTGTTCTCCTAGAAAAAAAGATTTTCTCTCAGGTTTTAAGCATATATTCAAGGGCATAGAGCAAAGGGTTTCTGTGAATCACAAAATCCGTTGTAGTTAAGCGTGTGCAAATATGGGCCTTTCCTGTTAACCACATCCAAGGCATTTTGCTGTCATTTTGCCTTTGGAAATTATGAGAGAATCCAAAATGTTGATATTACAGTGTTTCTGTGATTTCATCCTTGTGATGAAACTAAATACTAATAGTTGGAATAGTACTAAATTACAATTTTTTCCCAATGACATCTGCAATTTTTTGAAAAGAAAGTAACAAAGTTTGAAGGAAACTACTTTTTTATAGAATAATTCTCTTCTTCAACAAAGAAATTTTACAGAAAATGTAAATATCACAGTTTGCTTGTGTAAGTTCTCAGGCAGTAGGGAATGACTGAAGATCAGTATTCTGTTCTTTTGAATTGGTTCCTGATCAACAGTCTTTACTTACATAAGCCTGTGTAATTTTTCTCTGAAGTCCATACTTTGCCTGCATGAGGTATGTTTAGAGTATTTTTTGAACAACTGTGTATGGCACAGAGTCCCTGAGTCATAGACGAGAGACGTGCACGTTGAAAATAATTCAGATTAAGCAAAGCATGAAAGATTGGCATATATAGGTCAGCTAAATTTGCTTCAAAGCTGCTTCCTTTGTGTAGGAAGACTGCTTCTAGGTAGAAGGAGAATGTACAGTGCATGTTTTTTTCTTAAATTATTAAAATCTATACCTTGAGGAGTAATTTATTAGAAGAATGAATCACTTGGTCAATAAAAGCACTTGTCCAGTGTGACAGTAAAAGTAATAATGTGCACTGAATGGCAGAGTCAGTGGTTAATGATTTTTCTTTTGCCTTTTTTTATGTTTTCTTGCAATTTGGCTCATTAGGATCATAGGAGAGCTCAGTCTGGATGGTAGATGAGATGACAGAATCAGAGAATAGTTCAGGTTGGCAGGGGCCTTTGGAGATCAACTAATCCCTCTCCCCTGCTCACAGCAGGGTCAGCTGTAGTAGGTTGCCCAGCACTGTGTCTGGTTGGGATTGGAGTATCTCCCAAGGATCGAGAGACTCCACAACCTCACTGGACAGCCAGTTCCAATACTTACATCACCCCCGCAGTAAAAAATGGTTTATTTTGTTTCAGTGGAATTTCATGTGGTTCAGTTTGTGTGCATTGCCTCCTGTCACTGGGCACCACTGGAAAAGGTGTCCATCCTCTTTGCACCTCCCTCAGGTATTTTTGCACATGGATAAGGTCCTCTGTGAGCCTTCTCTTCTCCAGGCTGAGCAGTCCCAGCTCTCTCAGCCTCTCCTTGTATGGCATATGCTCCAGTCTATTGATTATCTTTGTGGTCTTTCACTGGTCTCTCTCCAGTATATCCCTGTCTCTCTTGTACTGGGGAGCCCAGACTTGGATGCAGTGTTCCAGGCCTGTCTCACCAGTGCTGAGTAGAGGGCAAGGATCCCCTCCACTGACCTTCTGGCAGTGCTTTTTGTAGTACAGCTCAGGATGCTCTTGGCTTTTCTTGCTGCAAGGGCACACTGCTGGCTCATGGTCAGGTAGTCCAACCTTCTGCTCAACGCTGGAGAGCCTCAAAGATCCTTTAAACAACCTGTACTTAAAGGTCTGCAGGGCAGTCACTGCAATGTTCCCAAGGCTCTGTACATAGATGTGTTCTAAAGGCAGGGATGATGGAGACCTTTTGTTTGCTGAGGGAAAAGTGCACCCTTGAAATGACAGCCTGCCAGCCAAAGATAAAACAAACATTTTAGTGTTGTTTCAGTGACAAATCTGTGGCTGCATTATTTGTCTCTACATTCATGTTACCACAGTCCCTTGGGCCTCATGTGTCCAGCCTGCAGCACAGAGTGACTGTAGCTCACAGACCAACCTCAGCTGCACCCGCATAAAGACACTTCTGACCTTCTTTTTGCACAGGTACTTCTGTGCTGGTGTAACTGGGTGCTGACCAGGTATTACTGAATAAATAAAGTGATACATTTTTCAAGGGCATACATAAAAACAGAGTGTTTATATCTGGCCCTAAAGTTTCTGTCCCTCACTTTTCCTGTTTGAAAGCAAAGTTATACTATGAACAGTACCTCAAAGCAGATGTTGAATGTTTATAGTCCTAAAATGTGTTGAAATCCTCTGAGTAAAGAGTATTACGTGGGTGCTGGGACATATTTAACATTCTTTTTCAATTATTTCAGAGTACTGTTTATGAATTTATGGGTGAATATATATCTCTAAATGCAGGATGAATGAGATGCTAACTGTATTTTTCAGGAACTGGTGTTAAGACTGAAGGCAGGGGTTCTTTCACCTTTTCAGTTGTACAATACTAAGGCTTTAGAGCAAAACAAACTCTACTTTTAATTCTCATGGTTTAGCACAGACCTGATTTGTGGGCATGCAGTCCTATTTATATGATGCATTATCCTTTTTAGGGCCAGCCTACTCAATTAAAATAAAATAACTTAAGGTTTTGATCCAAATCTGTTGATTTATGGGAAGTTGGCTATAGAATCAGCCAAGAACCATAGGACCAAAAGTCACAAGAGTTTTCATGAATTATTTTAGATCAATAAGACCACAGTGTTGTTCTAGGAGTGCAATACGTGTTAAAGTGACTGTTGGATAAGAAGACTTAAGAAATTTGACCCAAAAAATGGTTTAAATCAAAGTGTTTCATAAAAGTCACCTCAGAATGAATGTAGCTATGTAACATGAAGCCATCTGTAACTACACATACTGCATGTAATATAATATATATGTAATGCCTCCAGCATAATTTTTTTGTAGTAAAATGGTGTATTATCAAAAGGGTATATAAGGGATTTTAATAAACCATGACTCCTTTTTTTTATATCTCCTCTACTTTCCTGTATTTCTTCTAAACTGGGAAGGTAGTGACTGTATGATTCCAGAAACAGAGGGACTGACTCTGAATTGACATTATAGTTCATTGTTTGAGAATGGATTATGCTGAAAAGACAAATTGATTTCTAAAATAAGAACTGTATTATTATGCATAGTTTCTGTCTCTGCTAGTAAAGATTTATTCTCTTTGTAAACAATAAATACATTTTAAGAAAATCAGGGTCAGCATTAGAAGGCAGCAAGCCTTGTTGGGCTGCAGTTCCCAAAGCATTTTTGTTTAAAATTAACAAAGCTACAGATCTTGGGAAGGATGAAACTGAGCACCTGTGCAAGTCAAAACCAAACTGGACACTTTTTTGGTAGAGCATTGAGTACATACTAGCTGTATTTGATGGTTGGCTTCACAAAATCCAACTTCTGTGATGGTTAGGAAAAAGTATTTTTACAGGTAAAGAGGTTATTGGTTTTGTCCTACTTTGTTCTGGTAAATTTTTAAAAGAATGTTAGAGACTGTATGAGACCCATTTTTATGGTTTTATATGCACAGAATTATGACTTTTGTGACCAGATATCTCTTTACATACAAATGTATAAACCATCGTTTCAAATGTTTTGTGGTGCAGTTCAAGAGGTCCGTTTGAAAATTTCTTTCTATTTACCCTGTTTCATAATTGGTGCAGAATTTTTACGTTCGTGTGAAGGAAAGAAACACACTGAGTATTTTGGGGGTTTGCCATTTGCAAAAGCCTGCTTACTTCATATTTCCTTCTAGGTCTCTTCACAGTTTTCTAAACATGGCTATTTCAATTTTTCTTTGGCCTGAAAGTTGCCATACAGTGTTGGACCTTGGAGACAGAGCAAACACAGTGATTTTTAAGTTACACAAACATAAACAATTACACCTTTACAAATTTATTCCATGGCA
The DNA here is from genome assembly GCF_000691975.1 of Corvus brachyrhynchos. Taxonomy (NCBI): domain Eukaryota; kingdom Metazoa; phylum Chordata; class Aves; order Passeriformes; family Corvidae; genus Corvus; species Corvus brachyrhynchos. The sequence goes on from NW_008238464.1 coordinate 12,583,735, forward strand.
CACATTTTGGTTCTGATCACTTCACATCCTGTTTTTTAAAGCTTGCATGAATACAGCATTTTTAGGCTATTAAGAAAATAGCATATTGGGTAGAAGACAGGTGTGTAAAGGTCAAAATGGCTTTGCTGGTAAAACCAGTGCAGTGCTACACATTTCTCACTTTACTGCTTTTCAGTCTGAGTCTCCAGGCCCGGTGGAGCTTTGCAAGTTTTACTAATAACCTCTATGCTGAGAATGTTCTGCCTGCAGAGCAGTGAAACTTACAGACCACCCCTCCTCACACCCATCCTGTGTTAGGGCTCCATTTGTAGTTATCACCCACAGTAACCATCCTGGTGTTAGGTTCCTGAATGTCCACTGAGTGTCACCTGTGGTGTTCTACTTGCCACCACTTTGAGGTGCATGTTAGAGCAGAGAGAAGAACATAGCTTAAGGAAAGTCTATACAACTGTGAGAGCCTCTTCTATAAACATGATCCTTAAAATGATGCACGTCTCTCTCTTTGGATGTTTGGTTGCACAGACAGGGCTAAAAGATAACACCATCCCATTAATTTAGAAGAAAAATATTATTTTCGTCCTTGTGGCCTTCGTAAGCTGTTTCAAACTTTGCTCATAGTTGCAGTAAATTGCTAGATCTGTATTGATATTTATTTGCAATTGTCATTCTCATTTACACAGAGTGAGTGAAAAAGAGGATTATTTCAGACCTTGTTTTCAAGAGATTTTTATAAGTTCCTCTTTCCATTGCTTGTGCTGTTTTCTGTCTATATCGTATTTCTCTTTTTGTTAATTTGCAGCCCTCAGAAAGGCTTAAACAGTGAGTGCCAAGTACCACTCATCAAAAGATCATTTCCAAGTTGTATTAATCTTTTCCAACATATTTTCCTGCATGAAAAAGAAAAAAAAATACCTGCCAAAAACATTCTTTGGCACATAATAAAATAATTTTGGGTAGCAGACATTTACTCTGAATTCTTGGCAGAAGGTGAACAGGTCCAATATCCTAGGAAAAAAGGGTGTAACATTTAATATTAGTGAATAATCACTTCTACAAAACTTTAGGTAACTAGACATACTGTAATTTTACCTACAGCTAGGAATCCTTTTTTTATACTTCCCAGTGACTGTGAAAGAGCTTGTAATACAGGACACGTTTCCCAGGGTTCTGGAAATAATTTTAATCATTTAGCAATCCTAATCTTGAAACAAATGTGCAAGCCCTATTGTTCAGCTGATTTTTCTAAAAATATATTTCAACTGCAGTTCTCTATTTTAAATTGCTAATGTGTGTCCTTGTTAAGCCCTTTATGTAATTGCAAAGGTAAGTCTTCAAAATAAGCAGGCACTGCCAAAACCAGAGGGGCACTCTAGGATGTATTACTGAGAAACAGAAACCTCAACTAAGAGAAGAATCTCAGTCTGCTGTGAACAACAAACAAGATCTGGTGTAGGATTCTTGTCCACCGTTATTTTTTGTAACTGTTAGTAGGATCTTATCAGTGGCTTAAGGCACCAGACACTTACTGTGACCAAACATATTTCAAAGAAACTGGTTGTTCTTTTTGTGAAGCCTCTGCATATAATTTTTACAGATACATAATTCAGTTTAGACAAAAATCTGAGCAGAAGCAAGGATAGGGATCTATGTTACATTCTCAGCTGTCACTCAATGCATCATATAGAAGAGAAAATGCTAGGCTAAGATGGCAGCAGCAGTGAAGTATGGTGAAGAGCATCATTGTATCCTCTTGGACAAGAAATTACATCACTTGCCTCAAGAACTAGATTAGCATGTGCTAGACCCCAAATTAAGAAAATACAGTTGTTCTGACTAAAGTTGTTTGCTTCTGGTTTTGCATACATAAATTGCATTCAAATCTGCCCTTAGGGATACATGTACCTTGCTTCTCTATATTGATAAATCTAGACCTACAAAAGTCTTCATTTGACATTAACTGTGTTGTTTGTACATCATTCGTTTTTGGAGGAAATTATTGTGTTCGTGGTAGTATTTCATGGGGGGAGGGGGGGTGTGGACTTTGTTTTAACCGCTGTGATGGGGCTCTAATTTATTTCAGAACACCACATTGCACCACTCTGCCCTCCTTGCCTTCCTGCTTACATGGCACTCCCAGGACCCAAATGTCAAACTCGGGATGAATGTTTTTCCACTGCTTGCATCTGGTTTCTTTGGCAAGCAGTTGTCTGGGCAGCTTTGGAGTTACTTGGGTTTGGTAACATGGTAAAGCAGCTGATGGGGTTGTGTGTGAACGTCTGCTCCTCCAGCACATGATTTTCTTTTGACTCATAACATGGTGGAATGTTTCTGCTTGATGTCTCTGAATCTCCCAGGAATTTTGCCCATATACCCATTTATGGTCATAACGATGACTTTCCTTTGCCCCTCGCAACCTTTTTTTTTTTTTTGCCATGCAGCCTGTATAGCTGTAGTCAGCTCTAACATGACTTCCATTCTTGCATGAATTGTTCTTTGGTCAAAGTCTCAGCACTAGTGCCAGGTACAAGACTTACCTTAAAGAAAACAGGCACTTGGGCAGCCAGAAAACTTGAGATTGCTGGTGGATCCCATTATAGCAGCTGCAGGTTGATTCTGCTGAGCCAGAAGTTTTAAAAATTTTAAAGCCTTCCTCATTTTTGTCTCCTCTACTTGCCAAATACTTTGAAGGGGAACACTGTGTTACTTCAGAGGTGAGGATTAGAGGAGCTCATATTGGAAATTTCCACAAAGAAAGACAACACAATGTCCGAGAAATCAATTAAACAAGAAGTGCTGGTTATTTCCATGTGGAGATGGTTACATTTTTAGAGAAAAAAAAGGGGTTGTCAAATAGTTTATGCCTTTTGTTTTTCATCTCTCTTTTTTTAAAGTAATAACATACTAATCTAGTGATTTCCAGAAATTGAACTTAAGATCTCTGTATTTGCAAACCTCAGTCTGCACTGCTTGAATTAAAGAAATAGGAAAATTTATTGAAGGAAATGACACAGATCTCCAAATGAAATCTCACTATTTTCCAGAAGAGAAGGCCACACAGGGCATTAGTTATACAAAGATTTGTAGGAATGGCTTGTTACTTGTACTCAGTCTTGGGATAGAGGCTTCATCAAGATACCCAAGGTGTGTGTAAAAGGCAACTTGATGTTCATAATTCTTTATTCTCTGCTTCGTTCTACAGTAGTAAATGTTTCAGCGAAGGATCCTATAGTGTAATTGAACCAAGTAATTTGCAAATAACTGAAAAACACGTGGGTTTTAAAAATTATTTGAACAGCAAGCTATTTAGATTAACTAGAGAAAATTAAGTCCACGTAGCTCACAAACAGAAAACTTTGTTCAACAGATCACTTAACTGTGGCTCATCAGGGCATCCCCAAGGTAACTCCCAAGTAACCAGCAAAGACTGAAACAGTTCAAAAGTTGTTGCTTCCACAGACCCCTCTTTGTCATTCCCCTCAGCCGTACAAACACAGAAGTAGGTACTGTAGCTGCTACAACTCAAGGTTTCAGTTTTCCAAAAACATGCTTTTTGTGGTGCTAAAGAGATTGGGAAATGAGCACTTGGTGGATGTCAATTTTATCTGGAGCTGTGAGTGCCCGATGAGCCAGCCTGGGGAATACTCAACATCACCCCAGTTGCGAGCCTAAAAGGAGGAATGCTTTGCTCCCAGAGGATGTGAGACACATCTCTGGAGAAGAAAAGTCATTCCCCAGGCTGTGTGGCTGCCCAGTTGCCTTTGCTATACCTAGATTTGACAGGCATTGCTGATGTGAGCCAGGTATATCGCAAACAATTAAAACTATGTAGCCTGCAGATCAAACAAGCATGCAACAAGCATCCTTGTGTTCATTAAATAAAATGTAGTCATTTTATGATCAATGACAAATCTAGCTTCAAAGGGAAGCCATTTTTAACTGAAAAAGGAGCAGCCAAGGGAAAAACCCTCCATCATCTCCATTTTTGCAGTTATAGCAAAACCTATCAGTGAAATTTTGCAAAACGCAGTCCTACATATGCATTTTTTGGCACTGCCTAGGGCAAGAATTCCCAAATGGCTTTGTATGTACCACTGAGAGTATATACAGACACCTCAGTGTCGGAAAAGATACAGCACAGAACCGGGACCTGTTACCACTGTCAGTACAAAAAAAAGTGTGGGAATCTCTCAATTAGGAATTTCAGTCAGTTTTCAAGTCTGTTTTTGACTTGGCATAACAATTTTTTAGGTATGGGGGGTCATTTAAGTAGTTGTTTTCTGCATTCATTTTTTCCTCTCTGCTTTTATGCTCTGTAAGATGTTTCAAGTCCAACTATTCCACAGTTAAGTCACCTCCATTCATACCAAGATCATCCCAAGATGTGCACTGTTCATTTGGGTTTATTTTTCATACATGATAATGTATTTACAGATTATGCATAGCTTGATGGTTTCTGTTTTCCCATCTTTTTTGAGGCAGAAGAAACCTGGAAGCCATTCTCTCAAGTCTGCTGAAAGATGCCATTTAGGGCACTGGTCATGTCACAGCAAAAGCGACTGGTTCACTGCTATGAAACCTGTTCAGTGTGTTTTGTGTTCATGCTTTTAACCTTAAAAGCTCATAGTCTCACTGCATATGTCTTCAAAGGGTTTATTGCACTAAGATTTTGTCTACTGGTGCTATTTGAATAGAAATTACTGTTTTATGGAGTGATTATTGCAGTCACCAGAGTGACAGAATTTATGAGAAAGAATGCATACGGACACGGATTTGCAACTTTCATTCATTTCACTGCTGCCACGGCATTTTCAGTTTGTGTCTGCTGTAATTTCACATCATCCCTACCACATCCTTTCTTGAGATCCCCACTTGCAGAGCACCTTCTGTCTCTGCTCATGCTCCCCAACTGCCTTGACAGACTGGAAGTGGGGGTGGTGCTTGTGTCTTGGCTTTGCATCCCCAGTGTAATTTCATGATCTTAGATGGAGGGCCAAGTTAAGAAGCTAACGCTTTTCAAAAATTGCCTTTGTTTAATAGAAATCACCTTTTTGTAATACTGAACTACAGAGCTGCAACTTTGCTGTGTAATTCAGTGTACTTGAATGCAGAGCCCTGAAGAGAACTGATGGCATCTGGTAACTGTAAAAATAAAGCTCAGGTGATTCTTCAGTGTTATCAGAAACCTGATGTAGGTACAGCTTCATTGAGGATTTTGTTGACTGTGTGAGGTACTTCTAAAACCAGTCCACTTTCATATGAGCCTTATAAAACTGTGGTGATACAAGAAATCAGGAGGGAATCAGCTATCTGTTGGAGGACTGGTTGGCATGTTTCTGTTGTTTTTCTTTTAACTACAGTTGTATGGGAGGACTTTTTCAAGAGGGGTGAGGAGCACCATGTCCAGCAGCACCCATTCAAACAGTTTTGCTCCATTGATTTTTGCTATCCGATCTTGTCAAATAAAATCTTAGGAAAGTTTCTCACAACTGCTGGAGGTGTGTGAGTGAGATTGTTCCTCAGTAACAGTGTACCAGGAGTTTTGTGTTTCCTCATCTAACTGGTAATGTTTCGTAATAGTTTCTCAGCATAGAGAGAAACAGTAAGATAACAAGTTCCTTTGCAAAAACACAAGTTTTGCACTGAGAAGTTTCTTCTTTCACATGCTATGAGGTGAGATGTTTTGCTCTCTGGGGATCAGGACTGAACAAAGAGGTTTAGCTGTGTGCACAATCATCTGTGTCCTGGCAAAGATGGGGCTTGAGATATGCCAGAAGCCAACTAAAAAGTCTGCAAGATACAAAATGGAATAATGAGATGTAAAACATCATACTTAAAATTATGCCTGCCCCAGATCCACAGTCATGGTTTTCCACTTTTTTATTTTTTCCATCCATGTTAGTTGGTTGCCATTTTTATGCCATCCACCTGTTGTTTTAATCAGAGACCATGTTACAATTTTCTGAGCTGTTGACCTGCAAACCAGCTGCTGGGTTTTTTAGCAGTCACCTTTAGTGCTCTTGGACAACAGCTTAATTTTCTCATTCTTATGTACATTTGCCAATTTATTTGTCATGCATTTTTAAGTCGTTCTGTTTTAAGAAAGATTTGTTGGCACTGTTGATTAGTTCAAATACACAAAAATATAAATTAAGAGGGATCTGATTCGCTAATTCTGGTTAGTTGTATGCCATGCATTTATAGATACACGTAGAGACTTCAGTGTTTGGTGATCAGGCCCTAGATCTCTCAGGTGCAGGCTGTGTATGCTCAGTGCTTGATTTCTTCCTCGTTGTGATGCCCAGTAATGGGCTTAGATGTCCTACAAAACTAATAACAAGGGAAAAACACTGCCCTGCAGATCTTACAGTCTTATTTTGCAGCAGGAGGTCCAGCAGCTCATAAACTAGACCAGGACATAAAGAGCAGCACAAAGTAAGAATTGGACATGGGATTACATAAATGATACTGCAGTTTTTCACTTTGGGTTTATATCTGTGCTATTTTTATGCCTTGTAATCCTATGGAATTCTGTTCATAGGTGGACCTGCCATTTCCTAAGAAGTGTCCAAAGCATCCCAAGCATCCCCCAAAACTGGGAGAGTGCCAGGAAGGAAAATTAGGGTTGGGAAGGGAGAGGATGGAGGCTGTTACCAGGAAAAAGAGAAAAGTAGCAGCAAAATAAAATGTGTAGGGGGAAGGGGAGAATCGGAGAAATACATACTTTGGTTTCAAATGTGGGAGGCATTCTGTTTCTCAGCTTGTTTTTGCTAGCTATCTATGTTAATAATTGAGCTAGCTGGAAAAATATCTTGAAAAGAGAGAAAGAAAGCAGTACTGTAGAGTGAGCCCAAAATCACATCCCCAGCCTGCACACAATTGGACATTGCAGTGATATGGGGGAAATCCCTTAACGGACAAAACTATAAATGAAACTAGTGTTGACAAGGGGAAGAGGCACAGCTATATTTAACTGAAGTATTTTCATTTGAAAGCTGCTTTCTTTTTCTTTTTGGGGGGGGGTTTGTTGTTTGCTTTTTTTCTTGTCTAGTTGGTGGAGACTGTGAGGGCTCTTCCTGTTTGAGACAGTGCATGGGTGGTTTCTCCAAGGCTTTTAATGTTAGATTAATGCTCTGGAGACAGTGTGATGATAAATGGATTCCTACAGTTATATCTACATCCTGTTCCCCCTCCCCCCCTCCCGCAGCTGCCCCTCCATACAGTCGCTCTGCAGCGCCTGCCTCCATACCCAGCAACAGTTCTGAGCAGCTTCAGCCACAATTTAAGGCAGCACTCTTTAAAGTTTGTCTGCTGAAATTCTTTACTTTTCAGTGCTGTCACCTTCACTGCCACTTACTTAGACAATAACAAAAATGAAACAGGGAAGAGAAAGACTTTTGGCTGAAGTACAGGCCACCTCACTGGCTTGTCATCTGCTGTGTGGCAGATCCCAAATAATTACTTTTGCTATTGCTATTCACATACAGAAAATAGGTTTACAGGAATGGCCTTCTTGTAGTTTCACATTTTAACGGCAGTGCTCTGCCCATCATATTGTACTAAGCAATAAATGAGCAGAGGATTTGAAATCTCTTCCCTAGTATGAGGGAATGGCTCCCCTGTGTCAGCTGCATCTACACCTTGATTTTGTACAACTTGCATGCTGCTAGGGATTTAAGTGCACAGCTTCAGCAAACACCCAACACTGAAATTCAGCAAGGGAAATGGAGATTTGAGGCACTTTTTTTTAGCTGGACCTGCCCTTGTGGCGATTGCTGGTGTCTACGTGTTTTGGGGGGTTTTGTTTCAGTTAGTGCAGTTATTTTTCTCTGCATGTGTTTCCATTTCTATATGGCTTCCCCTATATGTGCAGGGGAGGGGGATGGGTGGTCAGGGTGGCTCTGGTTGACCCCCCTGGCTCCGAGCAGCCAGCCCACATCGTTCTGCTTACACGGCAGCATCTCCCAGATATCAGGACAGAATTATTTTTAGACCGTGAAGGTGTATCTGACTGGTGCATTTAGATTTCATGTCATGGCTTCCTTTTCCTGCTCTCAGGTTTCTCCCACTCGGCCTTTACCTTCGGTATCGAGAGCCACATCAGCCAGTCCAACATCAACGGAACACTAGTGCCCCCTGCCGCACTCATCTCCATCCTCCAGAAGGGGCTCCAGTATGTGGAGGCTGAGATCAGCATCAATGAAGTAAGTACCACCCCTGCCACTGCCGCGCGCTGGGATGTGCCGAGCAGCACACCCCAGCAGCCCCGACACGAGCCACTCCCCAGTTTCTCCTCATCTGGGTTAATTTTATTCCTCGTACTTTGCCCCATCCCAGCCAGAGAGCCAGAAAGCTGTGAGAGAGAGAGACACATTTCAGTTTTTTAGCTGTGGCATTGAGGCATTCTCTGCGCTGCTTAGATGGATATTAGTGGTGTTTCTGCTACCCCAGCCAACAAATCCAGGGTGCGCAGGTTCTTGCAGCAAACAAGAAAAGGTGCCAGTGTTTACAGTCTTGCGTTTTCAAGGTTATAGCAGAATTTGGCAGGAAAAACCTGAAGCATAGGTTAAAGCTTCACTCCCTGACACTTCCTAGCAGGCAGCACTGAGAACATGCAAGCCATGAGAAGCCTGATCAAAAATCCGCAAAGGTCACTGGAGAGTGATTTCAGTGACTTTGGCTCAGATCATATGAGATGAGGCATGAGGCATCGTGAAACAGGTGCGTGTAAATTCTGACTGTGGCTGGGGTGCAGGTTTTCTGTAGGGATTGTATGAGCAGCCACAAACTGCCTCTGTTCTCCTTGAACTGCCAGGGGAAACAAAGAAGGGATGTGGGAAAAGCCAGGGGTTTTGCCCTGCCATCCTTAAAGACATGGTGCTTTGAGAGGGAGTGAAGCGTGACAGATAAGCAAGTACTGCATTACAAGATTTTTATGATAGATATTTGTGATTGACAAACATCTGTAATAAATATTAATACAAAGAAGCTATTGCTTTTTCCTATATACCTGAATGTAGCATGTGAACAGCATGGGTGAGAACAAAGGAGTATAAAATAGAGAAAAGGCCGTTTGCAATGTGTAGTTTGGAAACTGATTTTATTCAAACATTCTGTATGGTTTTTCTTCTTATGCCTCAATACTGTATGTAAGATTTGTGTATGTGTTATTTTCTAACTGGGGCAATGACATTTGACATTCACGCCAAGCTGCACTTTGATGCAGTTGTAATAACAAACCAGTGTTAGGAAGCTGTCTCAATTTGCTGTTACTTAACATTTTGCCTCATGCCTGAAATTGGAGCTACCCAATTAGAAACTTCCAGCTCTGAACAGCACCTATAGCGGGTCAGGTTGTAGGGGCCTGCTCTTACCCAGCTTCAAGACTTTCCCTAAAATGAGAGAATAATCTGAAAATATGCCTGTTGTCACCAGTAAGATTTATGTTGCTCTCATCATGGTTTGATTCAGGTTGAACAGAGCCCTGAGCAACCTGGTCTAGTGGAAGGTGTCTTTGCTCGCGACAGGGACCTTGGAACTGTATGACCTTTAAGCTCCTTTCCAACCCAAGCCATTCAATGATTCTGTTCAAATACGTACTGTTAAATATGTTACAGCAAAGCAAAGGCCATTCTTGCTACATCTGAATCCCAGTAAGGGCTACATAAATGCTTCTCTGTGTGTTTCTTTTCTACGTGTATTACTTAAGAGTGGCAAGTAATCAGTAAGACTATAAACTAGTGTGTATAAAATTATTGTTTATGATCTGTTGAAAGGCAGTCATGTAAATAGTCCAGTGAGCACATTTACATATGAAAATGTAAGATGTCAGGATCTGTTGGCAAACATTTTGTTTATTGTGCAGCAAGAATTTGAGTCAAGATTCAAATAAATTTTGGCAGAGACGTAAAAAAACGTTGAGGAGAAAGAGAGATTATGTTTTCTTCTCTAATGACTGTCTCCCTCCTTTTTCTTCCCCATGAGGAAACAAGTATGTATTATCTTAATATTATAATTATAAGGGGTAATTCAACAACTAGTTAAGCAGAAACATACCAGTCAGGCAAGCAACTATTTTTCTTTATTAATTGTTCTTACCTGTTGAAGATTATATTGTTTACCATCTACATTATCTATCCATTTCCAGTTCTTACTTGCTCTTTCTCAAGAACAAAGCTTTCACCACTGGATCATTATTATTTCAAAGAATTGAAGGGAGTTTGCAGAAGATTGGCAAAAAGGCACTTTATAAAGACTACTAAAATCTTTCCCCTATATTTAAGATAATAAGAAAGTGAAAGCGAAGAAAAGCTAAGTCAGTATAGTCTGTATTAAGTCTTAAACAGCGCTTAAAAGTTTACTCAATTGGTCATGGAAGCTGAAGCCTAATTTGCAGAAACCAAAATGAAAGTCATAACTCTTATGAATAAAAGTAGTGGAATAAAAGAAAAATAATGGTAAGGCTGTCTTGTATGATCAGCTACAACTGGTGGTGCTGGGCTGAAAAACACTGTGTAAGAAACCACTGAATTTGTGCATGCATCATGTTTTGGCTGAGGTTCATTATGCATCATCCGCTTCTGTTCCATTCCTATGTTCCTGCAAATGTAGGAAAACAAACAGTTTAACCAAAGTCTGTTTCCGTTTGTCATGGTTTTAGCCATGACTCTCTTTTTTCAAACAGAAAACAAAGTGAAACTTTCTGACACAGCTTAACTTCTTTTGCATCTATAAAGCATTTATATGGTTAAACTTTCTGTAAAATTCCAATAAATTACTTTTCCAGTGATCAGATTCCTGAGTGGACCATGAGTACCACTGTCACAGATCTGAGAGAGAGGCAGTCCATAGTCCTGTGGCACTATTCATTAAGTCAAAGTGTAGTATCTTCACACAGCCTCGTTTTGTGACTCTTTGCCAACCTGAGAGGCAAAATCCTAAACTTGGGGTTTCCCTTCTGCTTGTTTTCCCTGCAGGATGGTACAGTATTTGATGGCAGGCCAATAGAGTCCCTGTCTCTGATAGACGCGGTGATGCCTGATGTCGTTCAGACCCGACAGCAAGCGTTCAGAGAGAAGCTAGCGCAGCAACAAGCCAGCGCTGCGGCAGCGGCAGGGGCGACGCGCGACAC
>NW_008238464.1:12594876-12595655 GCF_000691975.1 Corvus brachyrhynchos
ACTGCTGTTTCCCAGCAGAACACACCAAAGAACGGAGAAGCCACTGTGAATGGAGAGGAGAATGGGGCACATGCAATAAGTAAGCCAACATGCAGCTGCCCTGCCACTGCTGGGCAGTTTGTGTTTCAGTAGTATTCTTGTACTTAGTTGCAAGGTGGGTGCAAAGTGTGTTTTCTGCTAGGTAGTAGAGCTAAGGGCATTCCAGGAGGGTGCGGCATTTCTAGAAGGGCTGCTGCGTAAAACTGATATTTCACATCACAGTGCTGTGTTTTACCTGTCTCTGAGAATCTGAAAACTTCAGATATCTTCAGAATTTAAAGTTGAAGACAGGTTCAAAAAGTGGAGCTATATGCTCTCTCCTTGGAGCAGGCTTACCAGACTTTTATTATCAGCCTTCTAGATGCTTTTAGATATTGGATAAAAACTGGGCTGTAGCCAAAGCTTGTCATTTTGGCCAGTCTAGGAGATGGGTTGAGAGTCTGGGACCTTGTTTTGGTTTGAAAGACAGGTGTCTGCCAAGGGAGGCAGGAACCTCCTTTGAAACAGAGAATATGACCCCCTTCCCTCTGAATTATTGTAACTTTGAAATTAAGGGGCTTTCAGGCAAAGATATGGGAAAAGGAGTAACAGTGCTTTACTAGTATGCATATGGATAACAAGGCAAACAAACAACAGTAATAGCAGCAGCAAGAACAAACAGAACCAGAACCCAGTGCCAGCCTTCTCTCGACTGTCGGGCCCTTTCCCCGTCAGTGCACTTCCGCTCACAGCCCGCCGGG
>NW_008238464.1:12595726-12602645 GCF_000691975.1 Corvus brachyrhynchos
CCTCCGCTCCACGTGGTGATGGCGGCTCAGCCGGCAGAAGGGATGGAGAAGGGGCTTGCTTTACAAGCCCACAGGAGCAGTCAGTCCCGGTGCCCCTCTGGAGAGCGAAATGAGCTGTAACAGGAACCTCGGAAGCAGCAAGGGTAGGAGAAGACAGCAGCACAGAGCCTTGCAGTGGTGGTGAATTCTCCCCGCAGTGGCCGCAGCCTGTTTTCCCTCCAATGCTAACAAGCAAGAGAGACCTAGGAGCTGTGCCCACCCCTTCCCCCAGCCCAAACCTTGAGGTATCTCTGCCCCTCCAAGAGAAACCCCTCAGCTAAGAGAGCAGCCAGCCACACCCTTCCCCTGAACCATGGCAACTACTTTTGTCTCTCTTAAATACTGGTTGTTATTGTCACTTAGCGACATATGGGAGAAAACTCCCTGAGAGAAAGAAAACAGAAGAAGCAATCCTAACCTCCAACAGATCTACAAGCCCTGTCTGTGTAATTGTTGTGTGACCAGTGCATAGCCTTGTGTGATCAGTGCATAGCCTAGTAGCTGTCTTGTGATCATCCCTAGCCTTGGCATGGTCCTTGGCCCAGTGGTCCTTGGAACAGCTTCTGTTCATGTATGGTGTGGCCAAGCACCAGCATATCCATAGTCTTATTGTCATGGTCGTTAGCCCAGTTTGGACTCTACCAACTATCCATTCCCGAACAGCATTGCTGAGCACATGTGCCAAGGACCATTCCCAGCAAACAGCTTAGATGCAGCCAACCTGTCTTGAAGGCACAGAGGAAAATTGTTCCTTGGCCTTTTACTTAACAGCACATGCTTAGTCATACAGTCCACTGCAAGTATCCAATTGAAGGTCCTACCTTCCTGAGATTTCCTTAGTCTTTGGGAATAGTTGGTTCTCAAGAGCGCTGAATTCACCTTTGTTCATGGTGACTTAAGGGAGACTGCGCTCATGTATTAGTCTTCCAAAGCCAAACATATCCAGCATGGAGTGGGACCTACCTCCTTGGGTAACTAGATTCTGATGACTGTGCTAACACTGTGGGACAGAGGGGATTACCAGTTCTGGTTTCTGTGTGCAAGGTCCATTGCCTACTGGCTGACTTCTGAAATCAGCCCTTACTGCCCAGTTGTCTTCCAAGAAAATTCTAGAGAAACATGCATGGCACATTTTGTAGGCAGTCTTAAGAGCTCTTTGGCTTGGAAAAGGTGAGGACTATAGTTAGGTAACAGATTTCATTAGTTCTGCAGTGTAGATGCCTTTATCAGTCTCCACCTGCTCTTTGATCTGAATAGATTCCTCTATGGGTCAGTGAGAAAAATGCTTTCAAAACCAGGCTTTCCTTCAGAGAATTCCAGTTAGACGAGTTAGTTCCTCCAGTAAAAATGCAATTATTTAAATAACATTTTTTATTTGAGAAAGCAAACGCAAAAAAGATCTGAACATTTTAAAAATATTAATCTGTTCTTAGACTATGGGTTGCTTATGTTTGACTTTCAACTAACCCTCTGCTTTGAAACTGAACTAATTTCATATGTGAAGGAGTACAAACAAATTAAAGTACTGGTAAATGTATCAAATGCTGGCATTTTGTTTGTTGACAGGTCTTCAGCTGACATGTGAAAATTTTAGGGGAATGTTTCGCTGTCTCAGGGCCAGAAAAAACCAAATTCTTAAGGTGGAAAACTGATCATCAGTTCATCACTAAAAGAGAACCTCTCACACTTATTCCCTTCTGATCCAAAAAAATATATGTACTATTGTATTAACAAAAGGAAGGCCTTAAAGATCAGTTCATGTTTATAGCCACACTGTAAGCCTTGATGTCTCAAATCTGACATTTTCTAATTAAAAAAATAATAATTCTCATAGCTATTTTTAACAGCAGGATTTTCACAAAGAGTTACAGACCTTGGAATGTTGAGAAGGACTTTTCCTGGGAGAAAAAAAAATCATGGGAGACCTACTGAGTAGAAAAGACTGCTGATATGAAAGCTGCAAGAAACTTCCCAAACCCTAATTTTTACCACTGTTATATTCCATAGACCTGGCATATATTGGGACAGATTTAAATAATGTGCTAGTCCTTAGTCATAACCTGGAAGTCACCCAAATATCAGCCTGTCATAAAAAGGCAGGATGAGTGGAGCAGGAAAAAGAGATGTCTCTAAGAAATCAACTAGTTTGCATTTATTCTGGTATGGAGTTCTCCCTGACACTCTTAAGTCTTTCCAAAAAGGTTTTAAAATACTTAGTATAATATGATATATTTTTGTATGTGGCATTACCAATATAATATGATAGATTTAAGAAAGAGAGGAGACAGAAAACAATAACAACAGTTTGAGGTGCAGATACAAATACTAAATTAAAAAAGTCACTGCCTTGTCTTGTTGCATCCCAAGTAATGTTCTCAGTTTTAAGTCACTTTAAGTGTTACAGGAAAAAATAAAAGTCAGCATGTAGAAATGGAGCCAAACTTTGGATTGTTTTCCAACTCAGATATTTTTAGTGTCATTTGTTTCATTATATTTGCAAGGATTGGCTTGGGTTTAAGAAAAATAAAGCTCTGGAAAGAGGACCAAGCCCTGTTCCTTTATTAAAACTACAGCTATAAAGAACAACTTCAGTGAAAGGCCTCTCAAAGATGTAAGTAAAAAACAAAACCAAAAGGTATTTCCTGAGTAAAGACAGGGTTAGCACTCATAAGATCTTAAAACTATGGTTTTTTCCTTTGGAGGAAATAGTTAATATTACTCACCAATGTGTTAGAATTTTTATTTTTACATTAAAAGAAAACCCTCAATCGTAATACTTTGGGATAATATGACTTCTAATTTCCAGTCATTTGGGATTTTTAATACATTTGAGGAAAAGAATTATAATATAATGTAGACTATAACCAAGGATCCCCTGGCCTTTAGAAAGTGTTTTGTGTTAACATTTGGACAGAGTCCTTCCCTGTGTGACCCAAAGACTTACGTTTTTCACCTGAGGCTCAGCTGCACTTGGTAGAAATGCCTTCTCTTTCAGAGAACCCCCCAGGGCAATTCTGTGCAAAAAGATCTTAACTGAAGAAAACGTTCTGCTTGGAAGGTACTTTAAAACAAAAGAAGCCTGTTCTTGATGGTTACTGCATCTCACTTACCTATTTATTCTCATTCCCCATGCACACATTGTAGCTGCATCCATAGGAAAGCCAAATTCTCAGGTGAGACCAGGGCTCCCAAGAGCTCGTGCTGCATAAGGAACTTGTCGCTCTTATGAGGGTGCCGGTTTGTGCTCAGGGGTTTCTGCAGTTTTTTGTTGTTACCATAATCATATCAGTCATATATTGCTAGTGTCTATCTGAATCTGGTAAGAGCCTGAGGCAGTATCACAGAGGCATGAACTGTCCTGTTTGTTCAGTGGGGCGTTTTAAGTTTTGTGCTGAACAGTAACACTCTAAATATGAATGTTCCTGACTACTGATGCAAATAGGAAGAAAACACATAAAATGTGAACATTTGCAAATTATTTATGAAAGACTTCTCATCCTTCCCTCTCTTTTCTCCTGAACCAACAAAGCTGTACTGTAAAAATCATTACTGCAAGATACAATACAAAATAATTCTGCAGGTATTTCATTTCTCCCAGAGGCCAGTTGGTCTTGCATGTACTAATGCAGGTATCAGCTAATCAAGGTTCCTTTTTCACAGCATGACTATTCGTGGGGGGTTTTTCAGAGCAATTAATAACATTCAAAGTGTGTGTCTAGGTTTCTCCATGTGGACATGTACAAACAAAAAATATTCCTGAGTATCAGATGGCTTTGCTCTGATAGCACTTCTTGACTCTGGGCCTTGGAGTAATGCTGCTTCCCAGCTGTCGTTTGGTTTTAATTGAGAGCGAAAAGCAGCCCTGCCTTTAGAGGCAGGCAGGTAACAGCAGGATCTGATGTCGTAAGAGTAGCATCTCATTTAAATTTTTCAAATTAAGGTGCTTGAAATATCTTCTTGATTTACCCCCAGCTTCTCGTTCACACTGTGAACAGGACACAGATGAATGCATAGCCATTGTCATGCTGCTGTTTTTCTCATTAAAATATGCTTAAGCATAGTGAATCTGTGCTGTCCTGAGAAATAGAGGATTGTGAGTTCTAGGCTTTTATTTTCTGGTGGGTTTTAATAGTGCTTCACTCTTCAGTGCCTGACTGCTCGGAATATCAAAGATCCCAGCTGCTGGTGTCAGGCTAAATCTTGAGTACTGGTACATCTCAACAGTATTAATTTTAGCAGTGATACACATAGGGAATTATCAAGGACAATGTTTAACACAGGGACCCAGCATAGGTACAGATTTTACAAATAGGCATTTCTAATGTTTATGCAACAAGTCCATAGGTAATAAGTGTAGTCAAAAATACAGATCTTTTTAATTAGAAATAAGCTGTGAAACTACTGTTAGTTGTTTTCTGATTTTAATACTTGATTCTAAGTAACTCATGTAGATTCCATTCCATCTGTGGCATAGATGTGGCACAGACATAGTTTTAGGGTGCTAACCAAGTACGCAGTGAGAAGTGCTACTTGTGTGACTCAGCAGAAGTTAGGCAGAGCCAAACCAGGTATGTGAAAGCCCAGGTTAGGGTAGAAATCTGTAGATCTTCCTTCCAATGGCAGCTGTGCAATGTCACAGTCTGTTTCACCAGTTGATGGGCAATAGCTTAGCAGAGCTGGAGTATCAGGACAGATGGCTGATTTTAAATGCCATAAACATGCAGCAATAAGGGAGCATAATTATTCTACTTGCGTACCTATGGATCTCCATATGTGATTAAAGAATGACTAACTGAAAGACTTAACCCAGGAAGAGAACTTGCATTTTGATCAGTCAGAGCAGATCAGCTGTCCAAGGCATTGGTTAGGTAACAGGAGGCTGCCAGCTACTTGCTCTTGGATGTGCTTTCTGCAAAATGGGCCACACTTGTGTGTGTAGCATCTGCTGTCTGCTGTTTCAGTGTGTCACCTGTCCTTGGTTGGTGTCTTGTTTGCAGAGGATAATAATCTTGTGTTGCTGCCAGGAAGTGTAGCTAGAGCTTAATGAGGAAGATTTATACAGAAGCAGGGGAAGTCTGGAGTAAAAACATGGATCATGATGCAAGTTGGAATGAATTGTTGTTACTAAGAGAAATCCATCATTTTAAATTCGCTTTTTTTTGCTCAAGGCAGTAAAAGAACTTTATACAAACAAAGTTATTTAGATTGCAGTCTAAAGAACTACAGAGTTACAGCATGGAGATTAAGTACATCTATGACTCATTTAGTACCTTTGTGTGTATTTATGATATCCTTGAGAAGGTGATCACTCACCATTTCTCTGATATGCTCCAGGAATGAAGCCCCTACTCAGTATATTTTTTTTGTCTGTGAGTAGCATAGATATTACTTACAAGAGACTGTGTAAGAAAATATAAGTACTTTATGTTATTTTTAAAAATTATTTTAATAAATCTGTAAGTAATTTTTAATTAAACCAGCTTCAAAAGAAAAACTACACTGAAATGAATGCTGAGTATTTGGGGGAAGAAAAGCTTTGTAGATTTATACAAAATATTTTGGAAAGCTCTACATTTTGAGGAAATGACATAAATTTGAATCACCAGAGAAAAACAAATAGAGTAATATTGTCAGTGACACAACACAGAATATATTAATAATTATGGTGTATATGCTGCTGTAAGCTTTAGGCTTTGGATAGCTAGCATGTTTTTAAAGCACACCTAACTGCATCTTGTAAACTATTTATTCTGATATATCTCCTTACAGATAATCATTCAAAGCCAATGGAAATTGACGGGGATGTTGAAATTCCTCCTAACAAAGCAACAGTCCTTCGGGGCCATGAATCAGAGGTGTTCATCTGTGCCTGGAACCCTGTCAGTGACCTGCTAGCATCTGGGTAAGACAGTGACTGAAACCAGCTGCTGCAAATAGAGAAGATTTAGAGATGCAAGAACTTGCAGGTGCATTTGGGACGTGAATGAGTATTCTCTGGGCTGTTTTATCAGCGTGCAGCAGTGGGTTTTTTTCAGCAGTACCGTACCTGTATAACAGCCAAGTAATATAAGGTGATGCCGAATATGAAGGATTTGTACACTGAAGATGTAAATTCTGTGGTCCTGAATACACAAAAATTTTTAGAAATATTTTTAAAATAATTTGGATAATTCTCAGAATATTTGAAGTTCATGTAATCTACTGCTCTTAGTTATTGGTTCACACTGGGGTCTCAGAAAGTCATTGGTATCTGTCAGGTTTTTTCAAAAGTATGGAGATGAGGGGGCTTCAGACTGGACGAAAGTTTGTTCAGTGAGCTGAACAGTACACAGTGGTTTAAGGGAATGTTGTGGTTTAGTGGCACTGGAGTCCATTTTATCCTCTGCAGGATTGCTCTGCAATGACCACCACAGCATCCTAAGTGGGATGATCAGGAGACTGACTTACAAAAGCACTTTTGATCCAAACAAAAGCACAATTATAAATGTACTCTGAGAGCTGTATGCAAGCACTGGTGGAATCTGTGTTCATGCTTAAACTTTAACATGAAGACTAAATTTAAGAAGTCTAACTGGCAACATAGAGTAAACTGATCTAAGTTAGAGGAGGTAAATCACTCAGAGTTACTTAGCAGTATTAGAATATTTTCCTCACAAGGAAGAGGAGAGTCCTTATTTTATTTCTAGCTTTTTTGCACGATTATCAGAATAGTCTTCTAACCTTTGTTCACTTAGTACATGAAAACAAGGAATTACAGTATAAATAGGAAAGAAAAATAAAATAAATTCCATGTTGGATGAACAGCAGAGATCTACAAGAGAGTGAAGATAGAAATTTTAAAAAAATAATTTCAGACAACAAAAAAGGCTTTTAAAAACCA
>NW_008238464.1:12602673-12619444 GCF_000691975.1 Corvus brachyrhynchos
CCTGCTGAATATGCTTTGTTTCTGGAATGTCCAGGTCCAATAGTACTTTTAGCATCTGTAGTACTAAGTATCTCCATTTATCAATTTTAAGCAAGTCAGTGCTTACCATAGTGGACTGCTTCCCTAGAATCCATGGTGCACAGTACTAGTGTGCATAGTTTAAGTGGTGGAGCATTTAATAAACCAGAATATGTGCTGCAGTATGCATTTAACTTTGCCTTGGGGTGCTAAGCACTGGTAGATGGATCCCTGGACAGTGGTGTCTCACACAGCTTCAGGTAAACCTGGAGGATGATAATCAGACCCATTAGTCAGATATCCGAGCCAGAGGAATACCCTCTCACTAGCCATTCAATTAAGCTTTACCCTTCAGTGTGATAGGTCTTTCTTAATGAGCTTTGCTAGTGACCATGGAAGCACATAAGTACACATGTAGTTACAAAGTACAGTCATGTGCTTTAGTCACACTAATAGCAGTGCAATGACAATGCAAATAATTTAGATCTATGTGCATCTTGGTCAGATTTTAGCCTGCTTGTAAGAAACAAGGTAGGGATGCAGTTGGAATTCGAATAACACAGCAGCCAGTGCATGGCAAAGCTTAGTGCCTGAAATGGCAGAGAATGCACAGAAGAAAGTGAAACTGAAGGAAGAGAGCTGACTGAATAATTATGCCACTGTACAAAGAAGCCTTTGAGATGTCTGGTATAATAACAGTGCAAGCTTTTATCTACAGGTAAACTCCATGTTTCAGCGCCAGTTAAACAAGAGAGAGAAATTCCCCGAGATCTACAGTATGCTGCAGTTCTGTTCGCCCTTTACAAAGTAATGATTGAAAAAACAAGACTGCAGTTAGTCTGATGCATGAATGTCAAATTGTTACATTCTATAACAGCCATATTGTGCTGCCCAGTTAGTACTTTTATTTGGGTTTCCCATCTGCTTGATTGTACCCATCTTAAAAAATACGTTTCAAAACCTAGATATTAAATAGAGGAAATAAGAACATATTTGTTTTGTTTATAAAGTGACTAATCAAATCTCAATTCATGACAAAGTATTTTCTTCAAGCCTTGTTATACAGGCAATAAATTTTTCTAACAACCAGCAGCAGCAGTTTAGACAGCAACCTGATGTAATCGTCAAAGAACTAAAACAATAATGCAGGTTCAGAACCTAATCTGAAGCAAGCTGTTTAAAAGAAATGTAGAATTAATTATCCAAAACTAGAGCATTGCTTTCCAGATTTAGTGATTATCCCACTGAGAGAAAGGGTTTTTGATATTTAATGTCACATCTACTCAGTTGCTGCTTTTCTAGTGTGTGAAGACTAGCATGGTAATACATACTCTCTGAGCTTTGCAAAGACCTATTTCAAAATATAACAGAGAGACAGGAATTTCTCTGATCAAACAGCTAGAAAAATATATTCTTCAGCTGCTCTTCTTCCTCCACCACACACATAACCCTTAAAGCTGAGGATGGGAGAGACTAGAAATACCAGTAAAGGCTATCAAAGGCCTGACTATCACCAGATGCCTGTGAGAAGAATGCTTAGATGTTATGAACAGAAGCATTATAATAGTACAGTGAAGTGCATGCATACAGCCATGTAAGATGGTTATTGTAAAATACACTTCATGAAGGAACTCAACATTCCAAAGCAAATAATTGCATAGAGTGTTTTGGACAGGTGAAAAAATACCGAAAAAAGAGGTGCTCTGTTAAATCTCAAGATTTGGCCATTCCCAGCCATAAGCCCAAAGACTGGTTTGTACCACTAGTTATCTTTCAATATCTAAGTTTTAATTTCATGACACACTTAAATTGTTGCAGATGGTTATGTTCCCTGGGTAGTGCAGAAGCCCATTACAGCTGCATCCACATTAGTAAACTAACCATGCCTGGGAATATTCCTAGGCACTGAGGCCAGCTGGCGCAGAATGGCTGGTGTCTGTGCTAGCACACTGCCCTGGCTGCCAAACAGACTGCACATTGGGAATCATCTCTGGACATTGTAACTACCAAGCCATGCCGAGGAGTTATTCAGAGAGAACATCAGAGCCCCGAGCAAGAGTGCTAATTAAAACAAGCCAAACTCTGGCCAGGGAATAACCTGTCAGTTTGCTTGCACAGGTCATCGTGGTCCGATGACACAGTGTTCTGAACGTGCTTGACTTTCCCAGTGTGGAAGTGGATGGACTGTGAATGTCAAGGCTGCTAGAGCCTTGAACTCCAAAACCTTTTCCAGTTGAATTTAGGATGTTTCTGTCATCATGTTCCACTGCTGCTTCCAACACTGTGTTCTTTTCTATGACATCCAGCCATGCCCTTCAAGTAATTCACATAGCTGTGAAGCAGAAGGACCTGGCCTCAGTCCCAAAATCAGCAGGGGGTTTCTTTGCTTATCAGCTAATTTATGCCAGCCTCTCTCACACAGAGAGGCTGTGACTTGTCTCTTCCAAACCACCCCATGCGCCTTTTGCTCTCCCTAGTCAGCAAAGTAATTATCCATAAAAGCTGCTGTCCAAGATCTTTCAGTTCTGGATGTGTCTCTCAGAAGCAAGAAAAGATGTTTCTAGGCCATCTGCTGTTATTGTTTCTGCATATATATAGTACTTCAGGTTACTGTACTCCTCATATCTGTGGTTTAGGATCCACTGTAAATTACCTTTCAGAATAATCCTTTTGAATTGCCAGGTTGAGGGTGTTGATTTCAGACACCACCCCTCTATGTCAGTGCCAGATATTAATTCTGCTAACTCTAGGTGTTTATTCGTTAGCAGGGGACTACTGGGACTGGTTTCCTCAGTGCATCAAATCCATTATTGCAAAGTGATTAGCTATTAGGGGAGGTCAACTTGAGTAACCTGTAGCAGGGAGCAATGTTGTAGAATCAGTGGGGCAGAGATGTTAATCAGGACACCTATGAGGCACTTCCCTCTACTGACTGCCTAGGAAGAGTAAGCACTTAGTTTGAGAGACCTGCTTTATTAAGGAAAGGTTAGTTGTCATAAAAAATATGAGGAATTTCCTTCCCTTAATGCTTTTAATAATATCTCTTAAAATAATAGAGACTCTGACCTGTTGGAGCCAGAAGTAGTAAATACACGTTAGTGATACTGCATCTCCAAAGAGCAGCGATTTTAAGACTTGCAGGTGAAGATTAGAAATATCAAGGTTCAACAACCATCTTGCAAAATTCTTTACCCAACTGCAGCACTTTCAGCCTCTGTGCTGCCAGTTACAGGATGGTGATTTTATATGTCACAAATTAAATTCCACAAATATTTGTCCACCTTGATTATCCTGGGGCAGGAGAGCATGAAATAAAATCCTTTCAGAACTAGCCTTCCTAAAATTTGGCAGTACTCTACCACAGTGCAGAGGAGTATTCCTATTACTCAAGTATTCATGACTTGCATGTTGGAATGAGCTGCTTTATCATGTAGATAGAAATGCTTCTGTGGGCTAAGGAGATTAAATATCTTTCTGAATTGTGCTTGAACTGTGGTCCTCTAATAAGGCAGGGTTCACTGAATCATTCAACAGAAATCAGAATACTTTCCAGAGCAGAGAATACTCTTTTTTTTTTTCCCCAGCAGCAAAAGGGAAGACACACAAATACCCTTGCTGCACACTGGTAGGCTTATAAAGCCTCTCTGCAGGGACACATAATAGCTTATGTAGCCTTAGGAAGAAGAAAAGGGAAAAACAAAATTAAAATACTGGAAAATAAGATTGCCCAGGCCTTGCCAGAAAACTGACTAAATAAAACTGTTGAAAAACAAAACATAACCCTTTTAGAACTAGCAAGTAGGATATTGTATTTGATAGCCAAGTGACTGAGTACATTATTCACAGGGTCCAATAACAAACTGGATTATTGCAATGAGGGCAGGACTGTCCTGGAGTCTTACATAGCAGAGAAGACAGCTCTGAAGGAATTTCCTACTTAGCATCTGACCCAATGAAGCAGTTCTTTAAAGACTTATGTTTCCATTATTGTTAATTATCACAGTTAAAAATGTTCCTTAACTTCTGAGCCTCATCATTAACTTCATTAATTTTCTAGCCAACATATGCAAAATTGTCAGTTTTCCAGACCTCTGAAGAAGTAAGGATGTATATTACAGTCACAGCTGTGTAGTGGCAAAAATTACCCTGATCTGAATTATTTCTTAATTACTAATGTGAAAGATATGTCTCAAAAGTTAAAGAATGGCTGTACAGGAGTAGCTGGGTTCAAAACCTTGGCCAGCCATCACATCTCAGCTTGGCACAAAAGGTTCACAGGAAATGGGGCACATTCCTCAGGCATGCCATGACCCAGAAGAGCTCAGAGCTACTTATACAGGCAGAGAGATATTTGCTTTTACAGTTGAATTATTTGTGTAAAATTAGGCTAAATTATTGGTAAAATAATACACAGAGATCAATGGAGTTCGATAATTGCTTGGTCAATATTTGCACTTGAAGACATGTCAAGTGTTGAAAATTTGCCTGGTATTCTTAGTATAAATAATTAAATTGTTTCACTAGTGCCAGAAGAAAAGTTAATACTCTCTTGTGATGGATTTCTTTTTCAGTAAAACATGGCTTATCAAAGCAAAAATAGATCTCAGGATTTTAGGCTTTGAAGAAAGACTTTTTCTCCTTGATAGTGTATAGGAAAGAAAGTTTTGGTTATTACTTAAAAAAAAGGAAAAGCTAACACATCAGGTATATCAACAATGAAATTTCATCTGGACTGTATGAATTCTTGCAAGTGTAAGAGAGAGGCTAACTCTGACCCAAGTTTCTACTTACTGCATGTAAATGAAAATTGCTTTCTGGACAAAACAAGCAATCCAGGGTGCTTTGTTTTGGTTGGTGTTGTTGTTTTAAAAAATGGAGGAGAGGAAGTGAGAAAAAAATTCCAGTAAACTTTTAAAGTGTAATATCTTCCACTCCATGGCAAATTGATTTCTGAACCTCAGAGATGTTTTTCAGTAGAATAAAGATTTATGCAAAGTCAAAATAAATACATTATTTACAGGTAGGTAATGATAAACTCTTCCTCCTCAAAACTTTTTTCTAAGCAAATCAGGGTTTCAGCCTGCATTAGAAACAGCTCTCTAGAAAATAATAAGTCTATAAAATACATCAAAATCCTGATGCTGCCTCTGTCTTGCTCCATTATGTCAGTACTTATTTTGCCACTTTTTCAGACGGCATGATGTAAACAGGCAAGCTACAGACAGTTACTGTAAGTTGCCCCAGACTATCTCAGTTATGGTAATGCCAGTTTTAGGTATGTAGTGCAAAATGTAGACGGCGAGTGTATGTATTTTAAGTAAAACTACTCTGAAGAAACCAATTTATTGTGACAGGTATAATTTACATATGTGTTAGCATTTTTTAAAAAATACAGAGAGCACAGAAAGAGTTGGAAAGAAAAAATTACTTTTTAAAGGTTTTTAATGCCCTGGTCTGTTCAGTGGATTTAGGGAAATGTGGTTGGATGTACTCTGGGCAGTGCACAGGAGAAACAACAAAATTCTCAGGAGGTTCAAAACAACTTTTACTTGAGAAATTTGGAACATTTCAGTAGAATAGGGCCCTCCCCCAGGTGAGCTTTTGCTAATTTCAGCACCGAAGTCACACACCTGCGTTTTACACAGAGCCAGAATGTTCCCAGCGGCCCCATGCAGTCAGATGCTCCCTTTACACTACAGGCCAGCGGCTCTTGTTCCTCCGGTTTCCTGCAAGGCTGTAATGTTGTCTCAATGAAAACAGAAATACAGGCTTTTACACTGTTTGCTGGGTCATCATGAGGAGACTTCAACTTACTTGCATAATTGCTTTTATAGATCTGGAGACTCAACGGCCAGGATATGGAATCTCAATGAAAACAGCAACAGCGGTTCCACTCAACTAGTTTTGAGGCACTGCATAAGAGAAGGAGGGCATGATGTCCCCAGCAATAAGGATGTGACTTCATTGGACTGGAATGTAAGCTAACTTCTAAGACTGTGTATGGTTTTTAACTGTTTATATTTAATTCCAAGGCAATTACAGCTGCTGCTCCATATCTTTCATATCTGAGGTGACCAGAAGCTCTGTCCTAACCTACTGACCTCTTGTTTCAAATAATCATAATAGGCTGAACTTTCCCCTACATGCTGTAATTTTCCAGGACTGGTGCCATCTTCAAGCTTAACAATGATATATTTATATCTCTGTTTTAGGAGCATGGCTAAAAATAAACTTTGCCAGCTTTAAGAACAAAGATTAAACAAGCAGTCTATGTAATAATGAAGCCTCATTAATAATGTATTTGCATCTCATAGTTACTTTATTTTGGCACGTAAGGAGATAAAAGCACCTGTGAAGCTTTTTCTGAGGTTGAACTCTCAAGATCCTCTCTCATTTGAATTATGCTGTGCACAGCAAAACGTGTTCACATTATTTTCTTTATCTTGGTAGGAGCATATGTAGTTATTCTGTTGTTACCTATCCACCTTCTGGATGAAACTGTCTCGCCTGATCCCTTTTTTACTTTCATCCTGCAAAACCTCCTAGCTTAGATAATATGCTCCTTCACAGAGAAGACTGAAGTGACCAGAGAGGACAGGTATTGTTGAGAATTCCCAGTGTCTGGGCAGTGTCTTTGGGCAGCTCTAAGGCTGCTTCATGTCGCATTTTTGCCAGAAGAACTTACAAGACCCTGCAGGAACCTTAATTACTTTGAGATAATTTTCATTCTGTCTGTTTTGCTGATATTAGTACAGACAGAGTGATCACATTAGTCTTGTTTTCATAGGAAAACAGATTAATTAAGTACTAGAAGGGATTTTCAGCAGTTATGTACAGTCTCAGTTGCTGGCCAGAGACCAGGATTGGATTAATCTTTACTGCAGTTATGTCCTTCAGGTGAGCTAGCTGCTTCACAAAGTAAAAGATAAGGCCACTGCACAAGTCAGCTTTCCCCTATGTATTTTATAGTTGCACAATGGAAGAAATTGGTGAATAATACAGAAAGTAGAGGTAGGTTAAGGAAGCAAATAAAACTCAAGCTTATGTTCATTACTTGTTTCCTGTGGATATCAGAGTGAAGAAAAACAGTTGGGAAAAAAAATTAATCAAGGAGCAAGAAAAGTAATTGAAAGAGGAAGACATTAAATGAGAGCAGAACAGTTAGGAGACAAGTTATCCAAAATATAGGGCATCCTGTAGTATTTCCTGTAATAGTTCCTTACCTTCCAGACTTCATTGGTACTTCACTTGCATTGTGCTAGTACTTAAGGTAAGGAAATGTCCCTAATTCAAATACTTCAAGGGCTTCCAGCTTACTTAGAGTTTCCCAAAGAATGTGAATTGCCACCAACAAATTTGGATAAACTGTACATCTAAGTTCCTGAGCTTTTCTTTCTCTCTTTTTGCCCTTTATCACCTTCTTCTCATGACTGGTCCAGATAAGTGTATATCACAGTGAGCTTGACTTAGGTTATGATATTCTCCCCCCTCCATTATTATTTATTTGAGTTAAATCTATAACTGCTCCAAGTCAATGTTTTTGGAGGGTTGGAGTAGGCATATGTTTTAAAGGATTATTTCATGCCTTTTCCTAATTTTCTATTCATCAAGCTAGAAATGCCGTCTGCCTTTATTGTTTATTTAGAACCACAATATTAATTTTATTTCCCTGTGAAATTTTCACACTGGTGGTATTAAATTACTTCTTCTCTGGTTTATGTGACTTACAATAAGAAAGGTTATTTCTAGAGGTCATATTCAGATCATGCCCTTTGATACTAGGGGTAGGATTCATCTCCTGTAGCTTTAACCATCCTAAGCTAGTCCTCGAGACTCACCTTAAGTCATCAGAAACAGAGACACATCCCTTTGTGTTGGGTTGGGCATAATCTAAAGCAAATGAGATAATGAATTACACTTCAGAGTTGTAGTTGTATGATGCTGTTAGTTATGTAGGGAGACCAGATAGCACTCTTAAACTAAGTCCCAACTTCTGCATGTCTGGAGATAAATGGGATGAATCTCACTCTTACTTCAGGTTCTGAAATGTTGAAAGACTAAATACCCTGCTTCAACAGTGTCCATCACACCAGACTGCATAGTCAAGTTCTGTTTTAATTATTCTCATTCTGGCCCAATCACACCAGCATCACTGGCTGCACAGGACATATCCTTCTGTGAAAGGTTCCTTCCAGAATACATGTAATTTGCTGATTAGATTAGTGGGCTTTTTTTCCTCCTAAGTGGGTCCCATGAATCCAAATTTTCTCAGGCTGTCCATCATGGTACTGTGCCTGTGAGCACATGTGGGAGTCTGTGTTCAGACAAGTAGAAAGCAATTCCTTGGTGGCAGATAACATTCAAGGTGTTAACCCTGAGTGTAGGTGGCTTAGAGCCTTCTTTCAAGTAGAGGTGCCTGAATTTCACTGAACTGGGTTTTAGTCTGGGTTTAGGTCATCTGTTGATGTTTTATAGGTCCTCTATGTCTAAAAAGTAGTATCTGTTTGTTATCTGGAAGAAGCCCATAGAACTTGTTATAGCTTGTTTTCTTTTTCTAATCTCTTTGATTAAATGGCTCATATCTGATGGTATAGCCCAATATTTCACTTTATGTTAGAGGGTTTTATCTTCTCTGGGCTGTCTGCAGTAATAACCTTTAGTTATTAGTAATAACCTTTAGTTAGTTAGATTTAAACCTTTAGTTTAAATCATAGCATAATCTGTCTCAGTGAGTGGACTCAGAATTCCCATAAATCACAATTAGCAAATCTTAAAAAAGAAAGAAAAAGATTGGTTGAAACATATTTTATCTCCTATCAACCTTTGCCATTTATATATGTTCCAACAGAGTGATGGAACACTATTGGCTACAGGCTCATATGATGGTTTTGCAAGAATATGGACAGAAGATGGTAAGTCAAACATTTATTGTTATTAAGCACCAAACAGCAGTGAACTGAATTTGACTATTTTGTAAAGAAATTGTAATAATACCCTGTTCTTTATTCCAGGTAACCTTGCAAGCACCTTAGGTCAACATAAAGGTCCAATATTTGCCCTGAAGTGGAACAAAAAGGGGAATTATATTTTAAGTGCTGGTGTTGATAAAGTGAGTTTTAAAAATACATTATTCTAACATAAAAGTGTGCTGATGAGTGAGCTTGTGCTGCTAAATTCCTTAAGATTATTTTCTTCTTCAGGCATCTTGTAGAGTTTACATTTCTTTAATATATTTTAGTGCATGTTGATTACATTTTTGAGGCTGTATAAATGTATACTGTTCTCATGGAAAATACTTAACTTTAAAAAAAATTGTGTAAAATTGCATCTTAGGTGTGTCTCTGTTAAGGAAGGAACTGCTTCCAGTACTTATATTTGTAGTTTTATCAGCTAACTATTTACAGGAAGAAAGTGATCTTAAAGATACCACACCTTTTAGCTCATCTAAGTGTTGAAACTTTTATTTGAATAAAATATATATGGCTTCCTCTGGAAATATGCAAAAAAATTACAGTTCTGGACTGAAAATCAAGCAAAACAGTTTTGCAAAATAGTTACAGCTGAGTGCACATTAGAGATTAAAATGAACAGATGACTGATGATGATGAGCACAAATCCATTAAAACTGAAACTGGAAAGTACACAGCATTCATCTTGCCTAACTTTCAGTGTCTGAAAATTAGATGCATATGTCATCCTTGGCCTCCTTTATAAAAATTCAGAGAGAAAAATGGCGCTTCCAAAGGATAGGCTGCATGGCCTGTGTTCCAGTGAGATGCACTGACAGGGCTTCTCTCCAGCGGCTGGCAGGGGGAGTCTAGCTGAGGTTTGTACGTTTGTAGGCTCAGTGAATCCCTATATTTTCATATCCTTGTGAAAATGGAAACTTATTCGCTTTAATACTGGCTTAAATTCAGCTACACTGCTCTCCCAATGGTAGTTCCATTACGCTGGGAAACTTACATTCTCAATAAAAGCAGCGTTTCTTTAGGTGATCCATTATCAGCAAGATGATGCATCCTTAATTTATTTTCTGGAAGTATATATTGCCAATAAATTGACAATTCACTCAGAAGGTGGTATTGAGCTCTACAGGGGACGTGCTCACATGTGCTGTGAGTATGGATTAAACCTGTAGTAAGCCAATTACACTTGAGTCCGTACCACCTCAGTGGCAAGAAGTATTGTGTACTCTGCTGATAGAAAAACATTTCACTTGTTGGTTTAATTGTTAGAAATGGGGTTCAGGATCATTTTGAAGTAGAATTCAACTTGCATCTTTTGAAGGGGGAAAAAGTGTTCTTTAAAGATGGGAACTGAAACAGCTTTTTCAATATGCGTATTAAAAATGTGTGGTGTTGTCTTCTAGTGCTATTCAGAGAGGATATGCCCATCCTTCATAGTTATATTGCTTCTTCTGTGGGCATGATACTTCTTTATCTACACCTAGATTATTATTCCGTAATATCTGGAAGTGATTCCTGGTTTTCCCGCTTTTGAGAACACAAGGCTCTCTGTAGTCAATAATTTTATCAGTTCATCATTTGGAATTGCTACTTAGTGAGGGTGCTCTTTGGGTTTTTTTCTCTGAGCTGAACAGTCACTAATCTTTTTTTCCACCCTTTCTTTGGATGCAGACAACAATAATTTGGGATGCTCACACAGGAGAAGCTAAACAGCAATTTCCTTTCCATTCAGGTACTTTTTGCATAACTCTTGTTAGGAAAATGAAATGTAGTTTTTAATTCTGTCAATGTACTTTATCCATATCTGCCAGAGAAAAGTTTCAATCAAGTTTTTTTGTGCTTTGACTATCCTGAGTATCATGGCTGCTGGGTTTATTCTCACATCAGAAAGACGCAGTTCTGTGAGAATCAGCTTTGAAAGTCAAACTGTTTTTAGGAGAGGATTTGTACACCAGCCATGTGTACCTAACTGAACGGTCCTGTTGTTATCTATGTGCTTGAATAGTACCAGGTGGTGATTCATGAAGGGAACTTTCAGTGGAGGTGTCTGGGATCTTTTCCATTCTCTGCTCCTGTTTCAATGAAGCTGATTTGAAGCAGAAGCAGGCAGATCTCTCATGCACCTTGCATTCACCACTGCACTCATGAAGGTCCTCAGAATTTCTTAGCTTTTACTTTTAACTTGAAATTCTTCAATATTTGCTTTCTCTGATTATTGGAAATCATTTGCCAGCCTTGAGTTTCAAAACCTTGCTGCACCAAAACTCTGCTTGGATGGTTACTTGTAGATCTGTTTCAAGAAGACAGGAGATGTCACAGATACTAAATAATCTTGAGTAACAGACAGTCACTGACATAATCTGAAATTCACCTGAGACCAGACTTGTAAGATGATGCCTGAATTCATGATCCGTAGTGGCTGAGTTGCCATAGTGAAGAATTTTAAGGGGTATAGTCAAACTGAGTTTAAAACCATGAGAACATTCTGGATTTTGGTGCTAGAGGTGTTCATCTTCATAGTTCACTGTAACTAATCCATTGTTAAATACAGCAGATTTTCACAAGGTGCTGAATGATGTTTAAAAACACGTCTTTTGATACTAATTTTAAAACATTATTTTGCACATGCTTTTAAACTCAATTTCTAGTTGTTCTTATTCTCACATTTACACAGATATTAATAACATGCAATAGCAATCTAAATGGTTATTCAACAGCAGACAAAAAGTATGTCCATGGACACAGCAAATCCATACTCTGCATTTTTATCACTCATCTCTTCATTTATTAATGCAGCTGTCAGTTTAGAGGAGTTGGTGTCTGCTGACAGATTTTCTCACTGTGGCATTTATTTATCTACCGTAACTGTTCCGTAACAGCAAACTTTACACATAGAGTGATTCAGTTAATGAGACTCTTAATCCTTGGATCCCTAACTAGTAATCTAGTTGTGGATTCAGAACTTGGTTGCTCCTTCAGAATCATATTCACTGACATGTAAGCTGTCTTAGCAGTGATGTGCATCAACAACAAGTCACTCCGTTCCCCTTTTAGCAAGTTGAAAACTCAGCTGTATCTACCAATGCAAAATGTCCATGTACATTAAAAGATTATTTTAAAAATTCTTACTGCACACACTGTCTTTGGACTGTGAGACACAACTGAAGCTTAGATATGGAGAAGCTCATCTTTTTAATTTTTTTTCTCTATTTCAAATATGTTTTCATAGCAAAGTAAAGCAGTTAAAGGAAATACTATTATTAAGGAAATTGCTGACAGGAGAAAGCATATATCCTACAAAACCTTCTTAAAATCAGCCAGACTCTCTACTCACTTTGTCCTTGCAAGTCTAAAGCCACAAAGACCTCACCTTTGGGTCACCAGAACAAACTGAGAACAAATTCATTTCCATGTGTGGAATCTGAAAACCTTGTCTACACAAGGATTAAAGGTGGCGTTTTAACAATTAAAAGTCTTGTCCAGTCAGGGTACACTTCCTTTAACACATACTTCTTTGAAGTCCGGAGGTAGTTGGCCTGGGAATAACATAAGGTTTTTTTACTCTCTGCTTTACAACAACTGGTTTAGTTTACACCATGTGGACTAAACTGTCATCTTAAAATACATAAGGAAGACTCCTTTGTTTGGGTGTTGAAGGCCTCCATGTCATTGGTGTTCCCATGTAATTTTTAAGGTTTTTTGGTCAAAATATGTAAGTTTGCAGATAAGTAGCTTCTAGGATTTCATTATTTTTTGCAAAACTATGAATCATCATAGGGCATTTGATCAAAATACATATTCACAAAACTTATTTCTTTAAAAAGGAGCTAAATAATCCAATTTTGACATCTGCTGATAGATGCGGACTGATGTCTGCACATGCAGGAATAAATTGTTTAATTGATACCAAAAGAGGTATTTGTCTAACCCCAATTTTAGCCATCTAGTTGTGTAGTGACAGGACAAGGGATGAATTGATTAAAACTGAAAGACAAAAGGTTTAGATTCGATATCATTAATAAATTCTTTACTGTGAGGGTGGTGAGGCACTGGAAGAGACTGCCCGGAGAAGCTCAGGTTGGATGGAGCTCTGAGTGATCTGGTCTCGTAAAAGGTGTCCCTGTCCACAGCAGGGGGGCTGGAACTAGGTGTTCCTTAGGGTCCCTTCCAACCTAAACCATTCTATGATTCTGTGATCCAAGTGCTCTGAATCACACCTAAATTTGTTCTGAAAAAGCTTAAATTAACAGATAATTATTGTAACACTTTTATTGTTGGTTTTTATTTTAGCTGCATTTTTTAAGGATTTATTGCTGCTTTTATTATGATATATTATGATATTCTAATTGGTTTTATGCAATTGGCTAGTGTCCTGTGGTTTTGGAAATACTTTGGCAATTTTATTATTTACATCAAGAACCATGTTTGGTTGAATTTTTCGGACCACTTTATGCAGTTACTTATCCAGTAAACATATGGTTGAGTCCACCAGTAAATGAATCAGTGTTAATTATCAGCACTTTATGATTCAAATTATGCTGCAGTGTAAATCCATAGCTTTAGGTGCCAATAGCTCTCTGAAAATGAGTTTTTGACTCATACATATCATACTAGATACTAGCCCTGAAGGCATATTGCTATTAATGATGATAGACTTTTGTTTGCTTTGAAATAGTAATACAAAGCTTGCATCATAAAAAGAAAGACAAACAGGCAGTTAAAGAAAGATCTTTTATTGTTTCCTGATCCTCATTCACGTTCATTGGAAAATTCAAAAGTAGTCTGCCTTCCTCACACAAATTTCCTTTATATTTCTGCAAGGCAGTAATTCTTTACCTGTCATACAGAATTATTGATCTTTCTCATTAATACTGAAAAAAACTCTAGTCTGTGAAACAATGTTAGCCCTCCATTCTCATTTAGAGAGCTACCTGATGATTCAGAAGGTGATATGGATCTATTTTGTTTTGCAGTTCATAAAAATTATAATAGGAAAAACATATCTAAATGTAACAGGCTTGTCAGAACAGGTATCTTTTCACCTCTGTGTTACCAAAGTATCTTTCTAAACATGTTTGAGTAAGGAATTTCTTGGTTTCATTTTAATGATAAATTTGCATTGTATCTTTGCCAGGAAGCGACTCAACTTTGTTTCCTATATGCTGGTCTCATTCTGGCACACTTGCTTTTAACAAGAGTGTGCTGAGAATGAAGATTTCTATATTTTAGCAAGTCTTATGTCATCCTCTGGGGGGCAGCTAAACTCTATCCTGAGGGAAAAAGCCCAAGCAGCAGTCACAGAAACACAAGCAAGCTGTTTGTCAGGAGCTCCCTCCTGCTCCTTCTTGTACTCTGCAGTCATGTGCTGGAAAAGTGGTTTGGGGATTTTTTGCCATTCTTTTTGCAAAGTGTGTGTGTGTTGCACACAGGCACTATTTACATGCTCATGTGTTCTCTGCACACAGAGTTTTGTTAGTTCAGTGCTAGTTAATGCCAAACCCTCTACAGAAACTCTTCCACTCATTTCAGATGAGGATGATCAATGTACCTGCCTAAAATCAGTCCCCAAGCAAATTAAACTGCATTTTAATATTATCAATCCACGTGCCTGCACAGAATGATAGGTTTGTATCAGTGGTTGCATAAAGCTCTGGTGCCAAGGGACACAGCCACCTGCTCCTCCACCTTGCCATGTGTTGTGTCTGGCATTCACAGGAATATCCTTGTCTAACCCAGATGAAATTATCCACATTTTTTCTGGGTTAGTTTTCTTTCAGTTTCTTCACTGAACTGGCTTACAGGTGTAGCTGGGAGCAGAGAGGGTGGAGGTAGTGTTTCACCCTGCTTATGTAACTTAACCCAAAAGATTCTCATAAGTAGATGCCATGCAAAGCATCCAGATTATCCATTGGAATAGAAAAATAATTTGTGCCCTTCAGACAGTCCCTATAACTGGCAACAGGTGACAGACCAAGAACTAGCCTGTAGTTTGTTTCATCCAGATAGGTGATAGGAGGAAGATTATTTGGGATAACTGTTTCTTTGTCACGATCCCTGATGTTCCTTCTGTTTTTTGTATTCACAGCTCCTGCTCTGGATGTAGACTGGCAGAACAACACTACTTTTGCCTCCTGCAGTACTGACATGTGCATTCACGTATGCAGACTTGGCTGTGATCGTCCTGTTAAAACCTTTCAAGGACACACAGTAAGTTTAACAAGTCCAAAATGTTAGTGATAAAGTCACAGCAATGTGTTGTAATGATGGCAGATGATGTGTTTGCAGGGTATGTTCTAGCAGCAAAGGTGTTACACCCTGTTGTTTCCCTAAAAACATATTCCTTGGGAGCGATTCACTGCCTGTGAGAAGGGATAAATGTTGTAAATCACTGTGGGAGGCAAAACCTCTGACTTAAACAGTGAGTGTGTTTCTATGTAGCATGAGCTGCAGACTAAAGGCACATTCATAAATAAGATTCTGTTTTTTGCTGGCTTAATTTCCTTTACTAAATGAGAGTTGTGAATAAGGAGAGAACAGTTTGCTTCCAGCCATTGTTCAGTTTTAGAATCAATTTAGACATAGATTTAGAATCTAATAAGATATATTTAAGATGTATTTCCCTGCTCTTTTCTTGGTGGTATTTAATGACTGTCAAAGGTTACTTTTTTTATGTTTCATTTGTGAGAAAATCTGCTATCATATACTGACCCATAATTTAGATGTTAGCTCCCAGAACTTGCTATCTCCCCGTTGAAGAAACACTGTGCATTTGGAGACTTTTATCTTAGTCTGTGGTTAAACTGATATTTCATGACAGGTTGTACGTTCCTAACAACAGACTGGTGCTTTTTATGATTATATGAAACGCACCATTTTGTACATGATCCAAATTTTCACTTCAAATATATCTATACTTGCTTTTAATTATTACTATAACACGTGAAATATATAAAGCAAAATTTAAATATTTTTAGGATTGTTTTCACTGAGACCCTGAGCCAATTTATATTTTTAAGACAACAGTCTTTCCCTTTTTATGAAGTGCTTTTTTTCTCCTTATCTATAACCCTGGAAAAGCATGGCAAACTTACTCATTATCAAGGGGATACACTAGGCTTAGTTAAGTACAAAGTGCTAGAAAGACTGATAGAGAGAGCATCCTAAACTGTTTAATTTTCCATCATGGAATTCATTTACACATAAACCTCTCTTTAGAGAGACCAGCATTGTTGTAGAGCTATGATATGAAGAATTACCAAGTCCACAAAACTTTACATCCCACCAGGATCAGTATTTTCTGTTGAAAATTCATCTCTCTGAGTCTACAGAACATTAATTAAAGAAATGCCTCCATTTTAAAAAGAAGCTAATGCTTTATCAGCAATCTGTCTGGTTTAAGGGTTTATTTAAATCCTAGGATATAAAGAGAGGATAGGAGAAACTTTGTGCCAGAACACACATCAGAAGATTGTTTGTGTGGATTTTCACAAGCACAGGATGGTTCCACTCCAAAATGCCACTTAAAAAGCGTGTTGGGGTGGCAGCACTGCTTTTGTTCACCTCTAAAAGCACCCAGCACTGTAATTTGTGGATGAACTTGTTCCATGCACAAACCTTGAGTGCCCTCTGTTGAGGGCCCAGTACAATGCAGTAACTGGAATATTTGCTTAATAAAATCACTCTTGATTTCAGAACGAAGTGAATGCAATCAAATGGGACCCATCTGGCATGCTACTAGCATCTTGCTCCGATGACATGACATTAAAGAAAAAATAATTTCCATTCCT
>NW_008238464.1:12619508-12632317 GCF_000691975.1 Corvus brachyrhynchos
CCTGCTGTTCAAAAAGTAAGGACAAAAAATTATGTCTCTTTTTCAGTCTTTTCCAGAATGATAGTACTGTATCTCTTCAAACTCTGCATGAGCAGTAGTTTCCATTTTGTCCCATATTTCCTAAACCAAATCTGAAAGATTGAACACAGGGAAGCAAACCCTGGGGAAATTGAGGCATCCTATCCAAATAAGTGTTACATGACTGATATGCCACTGTCACAGAAAAGTCATCATTTACATATAGATAATATAGAACTTCAGCAGCCCAAAAGCCTTTCTCATTTTACTTTTCCAGCCACATCAAATCAAGGCTATGTCTGTGTAGCAGTAGCTGTATGTTGTTACAGCAAAGCAGTCCTGCTGGATTGTTGGTTTATGCTGGTTCCTCGAAGAAAGTAAATATCCCAGGAAATACTTGGTTTTGTGGATAGAATTGTACCAGTAATAATTTCCTAGCACTGTGATTGTGTTAATTAAGATTCAGATCTCTTTGCACTGCTGATTGACACAGCTGAAGCGTGGGACATTTCTAGCATGACACTGAGACAGCAGCGGAATTTGCAGATAGGAGTTAAGTGAATGTCACACGTTATGAATATTTCCTCTTCATAGACTGACTTCTGCTCTGACTCTGCCACATACCCACTGCGCTTTTCATCATTCTGGATTCCAGATGTGTTCTTGCAGACTAGTGACAGAGCTGGAAATTTACAGAAAACAGGGCCAAAAGGGAGCACCTTGTCTGTCACACTGCCACAAAGCAGTATTGCGTAACTATTCTTGCTCTGCTTAAACATCCTGACCCAGTGGTAGCACATCTTTTTGGTGCCCAGTTGCAGGCTGTGTTTTAAAAACCACCATGGCTCAGTTCAAATTCCTGACCACTGAATTTGGCACAAGGGATTGGTTTGCTATCCCTGGCCTCATGTGTTTATAAAAACCTTCAGTGATGGAGACTTCAAGTGCTCCAAATTAAGGCAATTATTCTTCTTCCTTTTCCTTTATAAATCATTCCTCTCCAACTTCTTTTTCTTCTCTATTTTTGGAATTCATGATCTTTTCCTGTAACTTCTTGGAACATGCTGCCTGTCAGCCATAGAACATGGCTGAGCTTTGTGTAGCATTTCCAAAAGCAGTCTCAGGTACACTGATGGGAATTCAGCATAAGAGCACATCATTCCTCTCATGGTGCAGACTTACAACAACTGAGTTAAATCGTTACTACATTTTTGGTATCTCTCTGAAACTGACTGACTAAATTTGAGTTCTTTTCCCTGCTGTGAATTCCTTCATCTTATTTTCTCAGTTAGCTGAAGAAAAGGGGTACTAAATTACCTGTCATCTATATTGTGCCTATTCTTCATCTCACACTGAAGTATTTGGTCATGTAACACTGCAGAAACAGCTGACTGTCTTCCACCTTCTGTACTGTTAAAAACATGAGGAAGACAAATGGAGTTCAGGAGGAAATGGAAAATTTTACTAGCATAAGAGAAAATTGCTGTGTTCTAAGTAGCCCTGAGAAGGCCAAGGCTGTAATTTTCTTCTCATTCTTTAAAATGACTGCTGTTGCAATGTGTGAATAAAATTCAAGTTAAACTTCTTCAAATAGATTAACTTACACTTCTGTATGAAAATAGTTACTGGCTCTGGGAGGTACAGAAATTCTTTAGTTCTTATCTATTGAATAAATGCTATTAAATATGTAACTTTTTCCCCTATTGGAGTTATTTTAATATATGTGCCAAATTGCTGCATTAATAAATTATGTGTATTCAGGTGAGTCGAGATCTCAAATAAACAAATGGTAAGAATAACACAGAACTGAAATAACGCAGCTGAGAAGAGATTAATAATGTTGCCGTTTTCCCCCTTCATTATTTCTCTGACTTAGATTTGGAGTATGAAGCAAGATACCTGTGTACATGATCTTCAGGCTCACAGCAAAGAGATTTATACTATCAAATGGAGCCCTACAGGACCAGGCACCAGCAACCCAAACTCCAACATCATGTTAGCAAGGTAAAAAATACACCTCTTTTTCTTGCCTGCCAAGAAGAAGGATCATCTTTCTGACATGTAACCCTACTATCACTTTGCCATCAGTCTTCCTGCAGACAATTCCACTAAAAAGTATCTGTGTATGTAACTCAGGGGGATGGATACAAAGGGAAAGGATTCATATTTGAAAAAGGAAAGGGAAAAAAGAAAGAAAATTGAATCATGTGATATTTAACTTTTCAGCTGCTTTGACAAAATGGTTTTAAATTTGGCATTGCACTTTCACATCCAGCATCAGGGTGTTAGGAGTGAAAATCCTGAGGCTGGTGGCACCCCTTCAGGCAGTAATGGTTTCTAACTGGGGTCGTGCAACTCACCTGGGCAGATACAGATGATTTTTGTAGCCTTCTTAGCTAACAGAGAAAAGTTTGGATAGTCTTTAAAATTCCACTTGAAAATCTGTGCAAAATTCTTCTTTGAGCTTAGGAAATATATTTACTTGTAGAGTTTCAGTTGATGGTAGTACTGTGAGATTATCTGATCAGCTCATGGGGTGTGCAGTTTGGGGAGGAGTTGTACTGAAACTGGTTTATTTTACTCCTTAGTCTGGGAGTGGACATGGAAGAACTCCACTTTCTTGGAGTTATTCTTTTAATATTTTTTTAATGCAAATTATTTCCTTTGCCTTTCTCTAAGCCCACAGTTTGGGATTTAAATGGAATGCAGCAAAAAGCATCACTGAAACAAAGTGAAAAGAATCAGTTCTAGAGAATTACAAAATGCTAATTCATTAAACAATGTGAATCCACCATGAATAAGCTCTCTCTGAAACCATTTATCCTGTTAATGACAGTATTTACTTGACCTTCCTGAATAACCAGAGGTAGAATCTCAAAAGGGCTTGGCCTTCTTAGGGCTACATTCAGCACATCCAGATAGGCCCTAAGGGTCTTCATACAAGAATTCAGTTCTACAGCTGTAGTTCTTAAGATAAAAAACATAAGGGCTGTGGTATATATTAGCTTTTCTGTTTGAAACATTATGTGTTGCTTAGCCAAGGGAAAAAAATCCTGTGGTATTCTCTTATAAAATTTACAGTATCACACTGCAAATTGATTAACACCCAAATTACAACATTCTTGTGTTTGAATGCTTCTTGCAGTGCTTCGTTTGATTCCACTGTTCGGCTGTGGGACGTTGACCGAGGAGTCTGCATCCATACATTAACAAAGCATCAAGAACCTGTCTACAGTGTAGCTTTTAGTCCTGATGGAAAATATCTAGCCAGTGGGTCCTTTGACAAATGTGTCCATATATGGAATACTCAGGTACTGTTTTGCCTCATGTGAAGCACATCTGGTTTAAATGACACATTAATAGCAAAAGCTTAAGTGGAAAATGTATGTACCTAGGTCATGCATGACCTGCCTGCCAGGGTGAACCTGATTGTATTGGCTGGCACAAATCCATGGCAGGTGAGTCACTCAGGTGCAGTGAGGTGACCGCCCAGAACAGTTCTGCTCGGTCTGCTTTGTATGCTAAAACACGTACCGTGCATGAAAATAGGTACATTGCTTTGGGTCATCAGCTTTTAAAGCAAAGGTGTGGATTGATTCTTCTAAGTTAGGGATACTTTTATTTAGTTACAAAGTGAGTTCAGCTGTGAGTCTGATGCTCCTGGCTTAGACTTTGTGAAGAGGAGATACAGGGGACTGGTGATACTCTGGAGAAAAGTGGAACATCATAGTGCCACAGATGTAGTTCTGGATACTGATGCCTCCTGAATTAGCAGTAAACTTTAAAGAGGAGCACATCAGCCTGATTCCCCAGGCCTTTACTGTTACAAAGTTGACAAAAACAGATGTCTTGAGCGTCCTATTGTTTCTGGAGGAGCCTGTTACTCTTCATTACCAAAGACCTGTTTCCTAACCAGTTTCCATCACTGTATGGAGATGGCCATAGCTGGGTGACCTGAATAGCTCCCCCTTTTAATGTAGTGCCACATGACAGAAAAAGAAGGGGAACTTCTGTATCCAACGTCTGCGTGCTGTTTTGCTTTGTAGAGCGGAACTCTAGTACATAGCTACAGAGGCACCGGGGGCATCTTTGAAGTCTGCTGGAATGCTAGAGGAGACAAAGTGGGAGCAAGCGCATCAGATGGATCGGTAAGGATCATCAAACACTGCAAAGGTTGGGTGGAGATTTCTTTTCAGGGGAGCATCAACAAAAAACAGGATGCTGTATTTGCCTCTTGGGGACAGAGCCAAAGGCAGAGGCAGCTCAAGACATAAATAAGTAGCTCTGTGTAGTGTCTTAAAAACGCTCCTGCTTTGAAAGGTTTTGAATACTAGGAGGTGGTATTCCTGTTGGAAATGAAGAATGCTTGTGGAACAGGTGAATACTGCTGAAGATGAGAATGACTTTTAAATACATATTTGACAAGAACAACAGTGGTGGTGTTTCTATCATTATCTGTCAATTTTTAATGAAGATCAGATCATAGCAGTCAACTCTGTAACAAAGTTATCCTGGGGCTGAGTTTGATTCCACAGAAGAATATTCCTATTCCCTTAAATAGGGATAGCTAAAGGAGGAATTTTTCAGCATGATGCCCAAAGATTTTGTCATGTGGTAAGGGAGAAATACTGCTGTGGAGATACTGATTATTCCTTACTATTTTTTTGCTGTTAATGTTACTTCTAAAAAAATTCAATTGCAGCATGATCATCTTGTGAAGGACACACACGGCTGGCTGACATAACTACTTTGGAGCAGTATTTTTCAACTCTCAACAAAGAGAACACCTGTGACATGATTCAGTTGTTTGAGCTTAGTTGTGCCATCTCAGATGGTGCCATGCCTGGCTGGCAACAGCTGCTTCAAATGGGCACATGTCCACTGTCATGCCTGCCAAGCCTGCATCTGTTTTGGATATATTTCAGAAGTGGAAGTGGATGTGATATTCAGGCAACTGAATAGATCCCATAATCTTATGGGATGTACCACCAAAATGTTTGTTTGTAAACCAATGAAAGCCCAGCTAAATGTTAAATCTATGGGTTTCACTTGGGCTTTCTCCCATTTCAGTTTGTTCCTTTACTTGTGTGCCTGTAAACCAGTACTTGAGACAGGCTGATTTGAAGCTGGGGAGTGTAACATCCAGCTGGCTGGCCCCCTGTGCACAAGGTGTATGAATGGGATTTCCACACCACCTTCACAAACTGTTCTTAACGCGGGGTCTTCTCTCTGCAGGTTTGTGTTCTAGATCTGCGGAAGTAAAAGTGAAACGTTTTAGAAGAAATTTCAAATGGACCAGCAGTGAATGTGTGGGGAGAAGCACTCTTCAAAACTATTCTTAACAGCTCCAGAACTGTACAAACTTGAACGAAGTTAGAGTGTACCATGAAACCAACTCTCCCTGGCCACAGGTGACTTGTATTTTGTCCGTAACCTTCATCAAGGAGTAAAAACGCAGTCACTTCAGAGGGGGAGGGAATGGTTTCCACCTGGAACATTCAGCCTTGGAAGCATGAAGCCACCAGCTAGGCATTGCACTGTTTGGTTTGCATCTGAGAACTTACTCTGATGGCTGGGGAAAAAAAAGCTGTGCCAAAAAAAAATTAATAAAAAGGAAAAAAAAAAAAAAGGAAAAAAAAAAAAAAAAGGAAAAAAAAAAAAAAAAGGAAAAAAAAAAAAAAAAGGAAAAAAAAAAAAAAAAGGAAAAAAAAAAAAAAAAGGAAAAAAAAAAAAAAAAGGAAAAAAAAAAAAAAAAGGAAAAAAAAAAAAAAAAGGAAAAAAAAAGAAAAATGCTGTGATAAACCAAAAGGGAAAAAAATCCTCCTCCATGCGGTGTTGTATTTTTTCCTTCCAATTTGGACACTACAGTTGCTCTCCCAAAGGACGTTCAAAGACCAGTTTGTACTGATGAAATGCTCAACTTTGTAATCACAACACTTTCTATTTTCTAGACTACTTTTTTTGTTCAGTGGTTTTTCTATCAGCTGGAATATTACAGCCTGGAGGATCCCAGGCTTAGGGTGAAACTTTTGTTTTGCTTTTATTTCTCCCTTCCACTCCCAACTTTTCCTTCCTTTTTTTTCTCCTCTTTCTTTTTGCCCCCTTTTTTTTTCCCTCTTTTCCCTGTATGCCCATAGTAGATGCAGCCAGGTGGACATGACAATGAAAATTTTTGACAGACTGCTTCTCCTCTCTTCTACATCTTCCTTTTTGTTTCTTTCTCTCACTTTAAAAGAAAAAAAAATCCTCCATGCTTCAGATCTTAGCGTCTCAAGGGCACTTTCAGCAAATTGTGTAATAAGTGCTTTATATAAGAATGCAGTGCTGGGGAAGATTTTTACAGGAGAAAGATGACTTTTAACAGAAAGAACCCAGTGTATTTTTGGAAAAAAAATATTTTTTATGTTAAACAGTTTTAAAAGCCTAAAATGGCCACAAAATAGACCAGTTGTGTAATTCAAGCAAAAAGAATGACACAGAGTCCAGGGAACATGAAAGGCACAGTATCCTTTTTCTCTCCTCTCTCAGAAAGTGCTGTAAGAAAAAATGGTGTTTGATACAAAAAATACCAGTCCTTTACTAAGGTCCTTTTCCAGCAGCCAGCTATTTACATAGTCTCATTTCTTTTTTTTTTGGCTGTTTGATGATGTAAACTTATTCAAAGAGATTCAGAAGCCTGAGACTATGAATATAGCATTCATTTTCTCTAGTCCATATTTTTGTTTGTTTTCAGTAACCAGGAGAAAATGCTTGTGTATCTGCTTTCCTCTAAAGATAATTCAGATTTTGACAGAACATGGGTTTGGCCACCTGTGGCCTTGCTGAGCAGTGCTGTCTTCCACTATTCATTATTCCAGTAAGTCACTGGGGTTTTACCACTGACTTAATGAGACCAGTTGAACTGAAATATGTTGACTGCCACTGTCACTGTTGAAGAATGGACTCTTGCCAAGCTCCTGTCCATCCATGGACCACACACACCAAGAAGGCGGCTGTGCCATTGCGGCGGGTGGTGCTGCTGTCACCCTCAGCCATGCATGTGCTGCATCCTGCAAGGAAAGCTCTGGGTCTGCACTTGGAGGCTCACTGTCTGCCCACACAGATTTAGCCTCGAGGGTGTCCTCAGTGTGGTGCTTAGGAGCCAACCTTGAATTCATTAGGTGATGACATCATAAAGGATATATAAGTTCTATCTCAACATGTAAACCACTATAAAGTTGCAGGGGGTGAAATGATCAGAATGACCATGGAGAGTTGCCAAGCACCACCTATCCACTTTGGACAAGATTTCCTTACTGCAACCCTGACACCTGCACAGATGCCAACTGAAGACTGCATTACTCTAATTAAGGAAATGGTGAATGCAAAGAAGGACATATAGGCAGAGTTTACTGGAAGTGCTGTAAACTATAAGGCAGCCTTGGGGTGGTGTCAGACATTACTTAGATCCTCAGAACTGGCCAGGTCACACAGGTGTCTTCTCTAGCCCACAGCCTAGGCTAGGATCTGTAGGAGAGAGAAAACAGGCCACAGACCTCTTAACAGATCTAGAACCTTCCTGCCCAAAGTCTCTGTAACATGGCATCTTACCCTTGGTTTGACCACAGCTGCTGAAGGTTTGATTTGATCTGAGCAAATCCAGAGCCCTCAGGCTGAACTGGTGGTGTGAGACCTGCTGAGCCCCAAGGCATCATCATGGAATCTGAAGACTATCTTTTATTGGGAGTTTTCTTCTCGTTATGCTTGCATCTGTAGGGGATCTTAGTCCTGCCAGTGAAACTAGCCACTGCCAGCTTCAGCTGCATTTCTTAAAGATATACCTTTGGAAAGGAGAAAAGAATGGAAAGAAGTAATTGCTAAAAGTATTACTCAGTCCTGAGGTGAAAACAGTTATGTGGGATTTTGGTTATTAGTGATAGTTAGGCTTGTTTGTAACTTATCTCAAATAATTGAATGCCAGGCAATATCAAGGATTATTTTTGGTGTTAGATGCTTTTATGCATTGGTTTTAGTTTTCTGCACGAAGAGCATGGCTGTAGATCACCATGTGGCAGTTTTGCACTCTTTTATAGATAACCACATGTACCTGCCAATTTAAAGTCACTACTTTTTAAAAGAAGAGAGGACTTGCTCAACGAGAGTCTTGAATACAAAGGCGTAATGTGGTTTTATAAAGCACGGTTTGGACAATAATTTGATTGCAGTCACTGCATGTAAACAGTTAAATTCCTACGCTGCTTTTTGGTGGCATTTCTGAGAATAACAAGCAGAAGTTGCTGGTCTGTGGGAGAGCAGCACTGATGGGGCTCTGGCCTTGCCTCTGTCCCTTGAGTGACACCTGAATAGGCCAGACCTCAGGATTTGAAGAGATTAATTTGCTCAATGCTGCATGACTGGCTGGCTCCACAGCCTGTGTTTCATAGTTGTTCCCAGGATAGCTACTGTAGATAACAGGGCAGTGTCCGTGACGCCTGTTCCTTTTCCTTTTTTTT
Source organism: Corvus brachyrhynchos (assembly GCF_000691975.1). Classification (NCBI taxonomy): domain Eukaryota; kingdom Metazoa; phylum Chordata; class Aves; order Passeriformes; family Corvidae; genus Corvus; species Corvus brachyrhynchos. The sequence continues at coordinate 12,628,019 of NW_008238464.1, forward strand.
CCATTTTTTTAATTTGTCAGAACAGCACTTTCTCTCTGCTTTCCTACATGGAGGTAAGAAGCCAAGAGAAACAACATTTGAATATCAGTTGGTTTGCAAAGCTCATGTGTGAGAGAGGCTGCTGCTCCAGAAAATTTTTTATATGGACCACCTGAGTTAAAAGCAATGCATGTGAGTAGCTAAGAAAATTCACTTTTCTTCCCCTCCACAGCTAAAATGAGAGCTATTAAGGAAGACAGAAGGTGTAGTTGCAAAGGTTAATCTTAGCCTTAGGATGTGGTTTCTTCGGGACATGGACAGTGGGGGGAGAGGCTTTTCGAGGCTGTAGTTCAAGGTGGATGTCTCAGCCTAGATCTGCAGCACTGTGCTCCTGGGAACTTTCCCTCCCCTCCAGCAGCAGCGCATTCCCGAGCTGGCAGAGCCTCTCCACGACTCCCCTGCAGCAGAACTGCACGAAGCAACAGCCCAGGGGACTTCCTAAGATTTCTTCTTAGAATTTTGTTTATAGTTCTTTGTAACAGAAGAGAAATGGAAAAACCTAAGTGACCAAACAGGATTGAGAAACGACCCAGAGACTTGCTGGATTTTTATTATTGCTGGCTGTCTGGAACTGGCCTGGAAGTGAAAAAAACCCAGTTTCTGAAAAACCACTATACTCTGTGGGTTAGAAGGATACTGAATCTTTTATGTAGAAAACACTGGGTCCCTTATGGGGCAATAAAGGGCCTGACTTACAGGGTTATACACACATTAACCCCATGCTACATCTTAGAAATTTCCTTTTAATTTGTTTAAAAAAAAAAAGAAAAAAATAGCTAATTTTAGAGCCAAGTGAAGTGCACTTTGTCAAATGTAAGGGTCTGCTTTGTTTTTGGGTTTCTTTTTCTTTTTCCCTTTTTAATTTTTCCTCCTTTTTTTTTCCTCTTACTGCCTTTTTAAAAGATGTGGTTCTTTGTCAATTGCAGAAATGTTCTTTCAGCCACTCACTGAAATTCTGAATTCTGGCTTCTGCAGTTTTTATTGTCTGTGTCAGACTTGCAGCCAGACTTGGTTCTCATTTAAGCATTTCCCAGGTTCTGTTGAAACAACATCAACCCTTATTTTGTTTCTCCCCCACCCACACTTTCTTCAAATTCACCTTGTGTATTGTAGCTCATTTGTTTTAAGGAGAGAATCAACAGATCATATTCAGTGTCTTGAATAAATTGCTATATTTTGATATTAGAGAATTCTGTGCGTGTTGTTCCTTATTCTTTCCTGGCTGTTTTGCATCCTGCGCATGAGTTGGGGTTGAGTGACTAAAGTTGTGATGTGGTGGCACTGGCCTGTGGGTATTTAAAGACCTTGACCATGGGTTCGTAGGATTTCGCAATATACAGGGCATGGAGGCTTTAGCCTCTAATTTTCTTAACTTTATTACAGATTACCACACACACCACACAACTCACCATTAGCAAGTACACCTATAAGAAAGCAAATATATATATATATATATATATATAGCTATTACAAAGTAGTATCTGCAGCAATGATACAGCAACAATAAATTTATAGCAGCAATCAGTTGTACCAGCACCCAATAGTAGTAGCAATTAATGGATAGTTACGTGTGTGTGCATATATATATATATATGTTACAGGTTACAACTAAGTTGTTAGTACTGAAGCAAACTTGGCAGTAATATAACAGCAGACACATTTAGGACAGGTTAATTACATGTACAGATTAGACACCAAGCTTTTTAGCTCTCAGAAGGGGCCCAGCCAGCCCAGAGATAGGAGGGTAAGACAGTCCCAGACTTGGGCTCCGTGAGGGAACAGTAGAACAACAGGTTGTATCTTTCAGATACAATCCATGTCACAGAGTCTGGAGTCACCAAGGCTTCCCCAACAATAGTCCAGGGTCTTACAGACCTGTGTAGGAAAGGGGCGAGGATGTGCAGTGCCGGAAGAGAAAGAGAAGCTGATTTGGATAGAAAGTAATTTCTCTGTTGTAGATACATAAGAGGGTACAGGACACCACCACTTCAAGCAGCCAATGGATGCAGTTACTTCCTATTTTTCACCTGGGACATCCAACAGATTATGATTTCTATCCTATTTTGGGACTTGTCCTGCTCTTGCAGTTGAAACAGCCAGTGGAAGTTATCAATACATTCTTTCTCAGGATGTTATCCCCGTTTTCCAGACTATTTTTTGAGCTTTTCAGATGATGTTACTATTACAGTTCCTTGGGCTTGCACTTTCTAAGGGTATCTCAGCATGTCCCTGGTACCCAGATGCACTTCAGAGATGCTGGCTGTTCTTCTCAAGAATGCTTCTGGTCCCCAGGCTCACAGCTCCCAGGCTGGCTGGCAATTTCTCTCTCAGAATTTTGGCAGACTTCTCCTGTTTGAGTACTTTGTCCCTTTTAACCAGGTCACCTTTATGGCTGCTCACATCACATGCTTACTGTTTGATTTTATTTCCTGCCATGCTGTATTTATTGTAAATTTATACAGCTGGTAAGGAACCAATTTGTGTAAGATTGGGTTGAAGTACTTTTTAAAAAGTCTCCTTCAAAAAAATTTCCTGAAAAGGAAGTTTCTCCGTATAAAATAAATTGGACTCTAGTTCTGATCAAGGTGAATTGTTAATTTTTCTTTAAGCTAGCCAGGCTGAAATTCAGCCTTGCTTGAGCAGTTGGAAGCTTCTGAAGAATTTCAGAATATTCCACTCCTGTGAAGTTGTCACAGTCGTCCCCTCTGTCAGGAGCTCCCATGGGCTCCTCTCTCTGCTTAGGTCTCAAGACACTGACCTCAAAGGATACAAGGGGAGGGGATTGCTTAGCTTTAACAGGCTGAATGTTGTGTAGATTTTGGTTGGGTTTTATTCCACAAAGTGGTTTCCATGGTACTTGGGGAGATTCAACATGAAATGGGGTTTTTGCTTTGTGACCATGTAAGAGGCTGAACCATTGACCTGAACTAAGGCTGATGGTCCAAAGCCTTCAAAAGGAATTAGTGCTCCGAACAAACACAGTCCTGTGTCACTTCATGTAGTTCTGAGGTTTTTGAGGACCCAGAGCATTAAGCTAAGATTAATATGTAACATTTGGAAAGACAGAGAGGCTAGAAAAACTGGTGGGCTGATGATGAGCATCTCACATCATCATATATTCAAAAAAGAGAATGCAGTGCACTTTCATGACACTTGTGTCAGTTCATGTTCTGACATTTGCACAGCATTAATGTCTTCATAACAACTTCTCAAAATAAAGAATGTGAGAGCTAAGGAGACAGCCACAGTGGGGCTGGAGCAGTATAGCACTACTTCATGAGTAGTGCTATATAAAAGCTCTCACTTTACTTTCTTCTTAAATAAATGCTACGTGATGGTCCTATTTTTAGTCCTGTTATTTTCAGGCATGTTTTCAGACAACGTATGACTGTCAAACTAAAATTGTAGTTTAGTTTTCCTGCATTTTTCCTATATATATTTACTTAGCCTGAAAATTACATGACAACTAACACTGGAAGCATTGAGCAGTCCTAAACACTTGCTTCTCTCTTCTGTCAGTGTGCAATACAATTAAGGGTACTCTTAGAGCTATTCTGGGAAGATCTAGTTATTGCAGCACCTCATTCAAAACTACTCCTTTCCCTGCCTTCATTCTGTGTATCATTTCCGGCCAAGGGTGAGATCAGCACTGACCATTAAGAAGCCATGCAATTTCATATCGAAGCTCTGTGGTATAAAAAGTAATTTTTAAAGCTTTGAAGTCTTTCAAGCGAAGAAATTACTCACTTGGCAAGGAATTTATCATCATTGCTGAGTCCTTTCCCAATAGGAAGGAAGATCTTTGTTTCCTTAGAGATAGGTTTTTTTCCATTTCCTTTTGAATATATTCACAAAACCAAAAGAATACAAAACCTAATAGCTGCAGGAAAGCAGCTATATCCTCTTTTATGGCTGCAAGGTCTAACATCTTTTACCTTCAAGGAAGAAGCCTTGGCTTCACCACATAATTCATTAGTCATTATTTCAATACAAGAGATCAAAAAAAGATTCTGTTCATCACTTTCCTAATTCTTCCTATTAAACAGTGGGACAAAGTTGACATCCTTGTCCTTCTCTAGAGTAATTCATCACAGCCAAATGCACAGCAGACAAAAATGGAAAAGCACTGCCATTCTGCTGTTCCAAAACTGAGAATTACCTCTCTAGGCTTCTGAAAATCCATGGTGTCAAGTAAGCATTGCATTCCTACAAGTTGTGTTGCAGTTCCTGAAAATTTCTGAATATTTTCTTGAAGGGAAA
>NW_008238464.1:12632331-12666513 GCF_000691975.1 Corvus brachyrhynchos
GGAAAGAGAGAAATGTCAGACCCTTAGGAGGGCTTTAGAGACTTCCTGCAATCCTTACAGCCATGGTGTCCTGCCAGCTGGACTAAAAAAGTTGTCGAGTGCCTGCAGAGAGTACTGTCAGTGAGGGCACTGTGGGAAGGTGACTGAGAGAAAAAAGGTAACGGTGCAGAAGTTATACAGAAAAACACAGTTGCTACTCCCTGGATGGAGTGTGGTGAGCGTATCCAACCTCCCACACACAACACAATTGGGACTAAATGGAGGATGGAGCAGAGTGGAGACCACAGCCAGGTTCTGTCCAAACCTTTGCAGAAGAGGGGACTCGGTGGTACTTCCCAGCTGAAAAGCTGCCTAGCACCCGAGAAACAAGGGAGATAAAGGAAGAAGCTCTTGAATGAGCACCCATGGCAAAATCCCTCTCCTTGGACTGATACACATCCCCATCCCAAGGTTATCTTACGTACTGTACTGAGATACCCACCTCCAAGGCACGACCACCCTTCAGTGAGTAAGGAGTGTGGCTGAAGTCACTCAAGTTCCATCTAAATATAAAGAAATAGTACAAAAGTAAGTTAAGAATGGGAAGATGTCAGGGAAGTCTCCAGAGTAACTTCTGGGGTCAGTTGACGGGGTGAACCTGTCTTCTCCCCCACAGGGACACCTGTTGGGCAAGATCCGTATTCCATGTGCACAGAATGATTTTCTCAAGTTATGTTTTGTTAGGACTGAAGCTTGTCACTGTGTTGCTTTGAATTACATGTCGCTTTGAATATGGTTTTTTCAGTCAGATACTATCACAGCAATCCTTGAACCTTGACCTGTCACAATTTCATTAATAAAGAGTTATTCTGTAACCTGTTCACGTGAGTCCTTCAAGGGCATTGACAGAGTAATCAAACATCAGGGTTTGAGGAAATCTCCCCTTTTCACATGACAGGCAACCTAGGCTCCCAAGAATAAGAGATCTGATGGGAAAAGCTCTCAGCATGGTGTTTCCTTCCTTGAAGCCCTGGACAGTGGCTGCTTGTCAGCTTCTTTCCCAGAGGCTGGTTTGGGGAGAATCATGAGAAATTCGTGCGCAATGAAATGACCGTGTCTAATCATTCACCCACTCACCTTACTCCATGGAGGACAAGAAAGGCACAGAGCCTGTGCTTCAGTCAGCCCACACAGACATCCTTTTTATTTTTAATATCCCCATTAAAGGTCCAGGTCTCATGACTTGATCAAAGAATACATATCAAAGAAATTTTTAAAAATGTAACCTTTCTAATCCACCAACATTTACAATGGCATCCTGATTTAGGTCTGCTTCAGTATAGAGACATTGATGAAGACTGTGGTAAGAGCTATAAAAATCTTCTCACATACAAGCAACATAAGTTTTTAGGAGAAAATCCTAGATCTCCTATATAGAGTGGTAAAAAATGTGTTGGTACAAAATAATTTTTAAAAAGTGCTCTGGACTCTGTACCAGAGTCTGCAAAAGATTAATAAATTCAGATGCAAATTTGGAAGCTGAAGGTGTTGGTGTGGGAAAGACCAGCACTTCTCATCACTGTACAAGTTCCACCAGCCCCCTTGAGACCGGGGGAGCTGATAGATTAACTGCATACTTCACTGAAGACCCCTTACCAATAAAAAACCCAGCATTCCTGTCTGTGCAAACCAGCACATTTCTGCCTGGATTTTGGTTTCTGCAGTGACAGAGAAGCATGCAGGTGGGGAGAGAGGAACTAATCTGTGCACAGCTCTAAGCTGAGAACTTTTCCCACATCTTTTATCACCAAACCTTACAAAACTTTTACTTTAGAAACAACCACCAGCACCCTGATGTGTTTCTTGAGCCAAATCTATTCCAGAAGGAACCAAACAGCAGCACCTCTAGCAGAAAGGAAGAAGTTTAATTTTATTACATATTGCCACTTGACCACTCCTTCCCATGTCTGAACCACAAAAGGGTTGGTGCTCATTCCTCCTTTGCTGGAATGATAAGCTGAACAGCTCCCAAAATGAAATTAATTTGAGAGAATGAAAACCATCGTGGTTCCTCCTCTACTATTTTGGCCTAATTCATTAGTGTTTTCTTTCTCCTTGCTATACCCTGCATGCTTTGGGCTGGGGGAGATACTGTTGCCCAGCAACTCCTGTGTATCTGGACTTTTTTCTAAGATGGAAAGTGTCATGTTGGACTTGCTTCTCTCAAACAAATATTCTACAGTGGCCTCTTGGAGCCCCATGTAGTAAATTATTTCTTTTGTTAGTTGAAATAAAACAAAACCAACCAAACACCCCAACTGTCTCTGGGAAATAGCCCTGAAAAAAAAAAATTGAGAAGGCAAAGCAATGGCAATTTTATGAGAAAATGTTGCTGGAATTTTTGATGGTATTGTGAACTGAAATTGTGAGCAGTGAACTGAATGTTAAAATTTTATTTTTATGAAAATTTACGTTTTCTTAGAATATTTGTTCATCACTTTGGGTAGCATCTTCTGGGGTGCTTGTTGTTTTTTAATAAAAGGCAATGACACTTGGAGGAGAAAAACAGAAAGAATTCTAAAACAAAACCAATTAATTTATTGTTTATCCATCAGCAGAAACTATGTTTCTATGAATCTAAAACCTAGTGAGTGCTTGTATGTGTGTATTGTGATGTATGTGTGCACTGACATCTGAATTTTTGTGTAATTGTACTTGAATATTTATCAGTTCCTTTCACAAGTGTCTGCAGAAGCAAGGCAAGAGGCCAACCCACAATTTCATAGGTATGATCACAATCTCATCTGGAATAAAGGGAATCCATTAAGTGACTATCTACAGTATGATATCTTCATAAAATAAATGAAAATGGTACATACCATTTTTGTCTCCCAGTAATGTACCAATAAAACTAACATTTGAAGATGTTGCAATGAAAAAAACCAAACAACCACATTTTTTTAAAGATTTTACAGACCTGAAGCCAAAGGGCTGATGCTCAGACAGCTCTGCTGACATGAGCTGATGCCAGGGGCAGGCAGCACCCAGACCGTCTTTCACAGCCCCAGCGGGAGCCCTGAGCACAGGGCTACAGCTCCCTGGGCTTCCCCTGTGAAAATACTGCCAAACTGGAGCGAGGGGTATCCTACCACCAAGGCCAGTATTGCTTGCATTTCTCCCTTCTTTTGGCCCAGTGAAGAATGCATTCTGTGAGCACAGTGGAGGGGCAGCGGCAGCAGCAGCTCAGGCACCATCAGCAGCTCCCACTACCCCATTCCCTGTGAGACTATAAAGGCACCTGGAAGAGAGGAGCAATTCTCCTTGTGGAGCCTTGTGGCTGCCTCTGTGTCTTCAGCTCACCCATTCATGCCTTTCGCAGGTTTCCAGTTATTCAACATTGGCCTCATTTCCAGTGAAGCCATGGAACAGAGCCCAGCAAACAAGGGGAAAAGGCATCTATTACACTTGAAGATACTTATTTGGAAGTCTGTTGTCTTTGGCAAAATGTATTTTGCTAAGGTAGACATGATTATTTTCATTTTAAATTCAGATATTAAATTGAAGGAATCTGGGTATATCAGCTTTCAGCTATAATACCCCTGGGAACTAAGGAAAAAGCTGCCTTATCTAGCCTCCCCTGTATTGTCCTGGGTGTAATTGCATTCCTAGGGGATGGCTGACTGCCTGACATGGGGCATTAGCAGAGCTGAGTTGTTATTCAGAGCACTTAGTGCGGCTGGGGGAATGCTTCTGATCAAGCCTGGTGCCTTGAGGAAAGGGCTGGTGAGAAGAATGCTGCGCTCCCTGTCACATGGTGCCACATGACCAGGGCAGGGTGGAAGGACGTTCCATTGCCGCATAAAATGTGATGCTCAGTCGAGTGCTTTTGCCTAAGGAGGGACTTGCGTTGTTTTGTTTTTTTTTTTTTTTCTCTTTTTCCAGGAAACTTACTCAAGATCTGCTGTAGCAGGCAAACCAGGAGCAGATGCTACCATGTGGCTACAGCTGCAATGAATGGCTGCCAGTGTTTTCATGTTGTCCTGAGCCTGGGTGCCCTCTGAGGGGGGAGGATGCTGCAAGGACACCCCAGCCAGCACAGCTGGTTCCTCACACTGCACAAAACCAACCCCACTGTGTTGTTTTAAACCCATGTCTTTAAAGAGTGCCTTTTTCAATAAGCACAGTAACACCCACGGTGTGTTTGGTCCTACACATTTTCAGGACTTTCCAGGAGGCTCACAGAGTGAGTGGGTACCTCTGTGGAGCCAGCTGGAGGGCAAGGATCCAAGGCCTGCTTTTACCCTCTAAGTGCCTCTCAGATATGGAAAAGCTGGTGAAAAACTAGGATAAGACAAGACTTTATCAACAAATCTTGTCTTTATTAACAACCTTTTTGTTCTCCCACTCACCAGAGGGAGGAACACATCTCATTCCCTCATGGCTCTTCTCCAGCCCTTAAGACCCAATTTCCTATGCACAGAAGTGAGGGCAGAGGCTGCCTGAGTCTCATCCCAATGCAATACCAGGGCACAAAGAGACCCACGGTGCCCTTGGTACTGCCATGAGCCACAGGACAGAGCCCCAGGCAATAGTGAGCCACCACCTTGCCAGCCTTCTCAGCTCCAGGCACTGGCTTTGCAAGGACACAAATGTCCCCTATGGAGGAGCTGGAAAGCTTCAAAAGCTTTTTGCTGCCCCAAAATGTGATGAAAGCCAGCAACCAAGAGATGAAGGAGCAGGAGAAAGTCTTCCAATCACTTTCATCGCTGGATGGTTTCCCTATAGCTGCATGCTCAAATTTTCTCAGCCTTTTGAAAACTTTATCTACAAAACCCCGTGTGACTTTAGTGCCCTGAATGATTAAGGGTTTGCTTAGAAAGGTGCAGTGGGAGAACCAACTTTCCATACAGCTCACAGCATATCCTAGGGACTATTAACCAGGAAAACGGATTCAGCCTGCATCCCTGAACTTGACTGTGCTCCCTACTTTTCTTTCAGGAGGATTGCATCTTCTTCAGTTGCCAGTTTCTACGTCCACACATGTGCATGTCTGTTCCTTAAAGACTTACTGACCCAGACATCATCTGACCTGTCTTATGTCAACTACCATGTGGTTTAGTGATCTTCCTCTGGGATTACTGTAAACCTGAGACTCCATAAAAATTGAAAAAATCTTTGGAGATCGAATAACTTTTCATCATGGATACACAGAAACAAATACTGAAGTATCAATCAAGTATGGTGATCCAGGGGATGGGGGGACCACATTTAGCATTTCACTTTCTAGCTCCATGTATTTGGTCTACCAGAAGAAGGGCTTAATGAGAGATGTAGTTAGGATTTTGTTATTCAGACATATGATGCACCTCATAAATGCAGAGCTGTGGTATGCAAGAAATCTGCCTATGCACGTTGTTTATTATTTTATTAGGGCTCACATTTCAGCTTTGCAATTAGCCTGAACATCTGGCCAAATAAAATAGTAATTAAATGTATGAGGCTGGCAGGTCAAATATAGTTCCATATGTCCTCTTCCACTAACAGAGAACAACCAGGAGTCTTTAAGAAAGTATTGCAGGATACGAGAAGGCACTTTTCCCAGAAGTTTTCATTTTATCTTTGAGTGCTTAAAAATAAGTTTTGGTGAATACAGAGAGCACTTACTGTGTGTGGTTGGATTTGATAAGCTGTCTGGGAGGCTGGGAGGAAAGTGTTTAATAGAGACAATACCACCCTGTAGGTATAGATATCCTCTTTATGTGATTCCACTACACTAACTATATTTCAGTGCACGGATTCAACTACCTTTTTATTTTAATTTACATTTTTTCCTTCTGATAAATTCAGGAAGGCTTTGTTGTGCTCTAATACACCCAAAATACAAGAAGCTATAGTTGACAACTGCTTTGCTCTTGAAACAACACTACATATATTTTATTAGACAGTATCTGATCCAGTTTTATTTCTGTTTACTTCTCCTCTGAGTCACACTTTGCTGTTCCGGAGAACCAGCTGCCCTCCTGCTCAAGAAGGGAAGAGCTGTGTGACGGTGGAAGTGAGTCCCTCCTGCAGACAGTGTGAGATGGAGACCACAGACTCTGACTACACCTATGGACTTCTGCACTGACAAGAGCTCTCCCTTGTTGAATCAAGCCTTGTTTGAAACACATCTTAAAAAACAAAAATGCAGGACAGAGACAAGCACTTCCCACATTCACTGGGGTAGCCTTCGTGAGAACTAAGCAGATACAAATCATCATCAGAATGAAAGCAAGGATGTTTCTCTGTGTGCTGATAAGCACAAGGGTCTCTCAGCAGTGGGTGGCACACTTAAGAAGGCAGTGGTCAGGTTGGTGTCACAGCTGTGCTGTCCAGGATGTGGTGTCTGTAGTTTGCCCTTGCTGAGCCTTGGAGGACACCATTTCCCTCAAAATTAAGCCGGCTGTGGTGGCCGGTGGCTGCCCTTTCATGTGCATGCAGCAAGCACAGGGAGGGGGACAGTCAGGAGATGGACCTCAAATGCATAGTCCTGGTGGGAAGGGAGGGGCATCTGCTGCAATCCTTGAAGAAGGCAACGCTTTGCTGATTTGTTGAATAGTGAAGCAAGACCTAGGTTTGTGTAAGGTGAAATCAAATTTGGTCATGGTTACACACGAGCAGAATCAACTATCATCCAATTTTAAGCTGTGAAGGAATGCCTCCTGTACACCCACTGGAGGCTGGGAACAGCAGGTAAGGAAAGTCTCCTCACACATACTTTTATAAGTCAAAAACCACTGTCAGTTTGCTCTGCAATGCTCCATATCAATTTCTAGGTGCATCAAAATCAGGTCAGTTTTCTTTCTTAGGCTCCAGTTGAGTCCTCATTTTACATGATGACATCCCACCAGACTACTAATACACAGACACACCATACTCACCCCAACAACAACCTTGAGGGAGCAAGAAAAGGAGCAGAGCAAAGCCTGGCCCCTGCAGAAGGCGTCCCAGAATGGGAGGGCTCCAGTGCCAGCAGCCACCTGGCACTGCTCAGGGGCTGCTCACAGCTTTGGGGGCCAGGACTGGGCCACCCCACTTGTCCCTGTCCCACACATGTGCCCTGGAGCAGTGAAGGGAGGGAGGGATAAGTCATTCAGTCATCTCACAGGGCCTCTTGCTACAGCCTCTCACGTCCCAAGTGCTTTCGTGCCACATAATTATTCCTGTGAAGCCAGAGACTGTTTATTTTGGGTTTAGGTTTTGCAGCTGGGCCCAGACCACAGCATGTGAAAAGGTTTACTAACAATTCCGCCTCCACCTTTTTCCTGCTCTTTTGACCCCAGCTGTGACAACTATTGCACTGAAAAGTGGTCTCTGTTTCAAAAGGCTCAGTATAATCTGCTCATAAGTCTGTGTGCTGTCTCTTCATACTTTGGAAGGTAACAAATGACTGTGATGAAAAGAAAGGGTCTGGTGATCCGCCAGTAGTTCTGACACCAAGAGCAGCAATGAAAAGCCATAAAGCCACAAAGGTTTCCACAGGGCACAATGTAAAAGATTTGCTACAAACCAACCACAGCTCTGTAATTATCTTCCTAAATAGTTGTCCAATCATTGTTTAACACCTTTGTATCAAACAATTAGCTCGAGAAGCCCATTTATTTAAATTAACTAATCAATGTTTTCCAGTATTGTTTCTGCTGATCTTGAATGTCTAACCACCCCAGGACTTCCCTGAGTAACCCAGGAACTCAAGCTTCATGTTATTATTGCATTAACCTTTCAGCTGTCTTTATTATTATTATTTCATTGTTGTTGTTATTATTAATAAATAATAATAATAAAAATCAAAATATTATCATAGTAATACTGATTTTTTTTTTAAATTTTTTTACAATAGCTGAAACTGAATTGTGTTGGAAAAGAAAAGTAGGAACAGCCAAGAAAGTTCAGCCAAAGTGGATGTGAGCAGGATTTAAAGCCCAGCCCTGGTCACATGCTGAAGAAAGAGAGGGTGATTACTTGGGCTCAAGGGGCTTCCACCATGCCATTGGTCAAACTGTGCTGTAAACAGCTTCCAGCACAAGCAGACAAATCATATCACTTCTACTTTTGATATGAAGTCAAAAGCTTAGGGTAGACATGGTCATCCTTTTTTCTTAACTTTCAACAGGTCTGGGCAATTGTTTGGATGTAGGTACCTAGGGCACTGCACAAAAAGAGGGGTGTATCTGAGAAGAGAGGGCAAATAGATTTAATGTCTCTTCATTCAGCCCATGAAGGTATAAAATAGAGTACTCCTCAGAGAATGGATTATTGATTCTACTTGTTCTGTTTTACGATGAACACTCAGAGCATCAAAGTGTTTTATGCAAATGTCATTTCTTAACGCACCTGCCCCAGCAGTCACAGTCCTGTTAGGGAAGTACACATAAGGGTCAAACTGAATCCATACTAAAAGATAGTTTGACGGTTTATTTTTTCTTGAATCTGAACTGGAATCATTGTTCTGAAGTGTTTGTGGAGCCTGTGCTCGGCTCCATTTTTTAAAATAAAGCCTTTCAGCTCCCTAAATAAAACCACACCAAAAATTCACATAAACAAGCTGAAAGAAGACTATGTCAGTGAAAGTCTACACAAACAGGAAATATTTGTGCTTAAGTCAGAGTTTGTTGTCACTCATGCTTTACCAGACTGGCAAGGCTGGAAATGGTGCCTCAGAAATCCTAGAGCTGTAATTCTGGATGAGGAATTTTATGCTGAGCAAGACAAGCAAGGCAACACATTTAAAAACCCAACATATTAATAGTCCATTTATTTAAACAAAAGACTCTTCTACCATAAGGAAGTTACAAGAGAGATTAAAACAAAATGAATGAAAATTAATCATAAGTAGGAAATATTTTTTCAGAGATATCCTCCTGCTGAAAAAGGTTCAAGCCTTTATACCTGTTCATGTGTCTCCTAGAAGGCGAATGAAGACATAAACCATATCTCTCACACACTCTCTCACACAGTCTCACAAGTTACAGGAAACAACATCAAGCCATTGAGCACAAACCTTATTCCAGAGTATGCAGTGATTCACACATTGACGTGGCTTTGTGAGTATTGACAATGTGAAAAGTTAGATCCAGGAAAAGTTAGATCCAGCTCTGCACATGAAAACTACCAGCCCTGGTAGATGGGAGAGCTTCTGGTTAATCTCTCATCACTGCTGGTGTTAGCTTCAGACAACATGGTTATGGCCTCATCAGTCTGCTGGCTGTCAGTTGTCAAGATCTTCTTGGAATCATGGATGTTGCTTTGGTAGTTCACTGGCGAGGGATAGGCATTTTCCCCCACAGTTGATGAGGACATAGATTCCCAGGGTATTTCTCTTTTTCGCCATTTCAGGTCCACTCTCCATCCTGTCCAGCCATAGAAAGCTAACGTGAAGAGAAAGCCCTGCATGGGATTAAGAACCCCCTAGGAAAGAGAAGTGCAGCAGGAGTTACACCAGCAAGGAAGGCTTCATCCTCAACTCCAGTAAAATGCTTTGCATGTTTTAAAAACTTTCCTTTCACTGAATGATTGCTGACTTAAAAATAAGCTACTTGCACACAAATAAAAAATGTGTGTTGTGGCCATCACAGACACAAACAGATAAGAGAAAAATACCATGACCTGTTTTCCAAAACGCTGAGGCCATAACAGTAAGCAGTAAGCACCAAATGATTTTCTAGCATGAAGTTTAGCTAGTCAACCCCTTGGTGTGTTTTTAACTTTCCCCACAAGCTCTAGACGTTCTTTATTCACAAAAGCACATATATATTTCATTACAAGCCAAGTCAAATATATGAGAGGAGACACTAGCATAGACAGTCAAGCTTTTAAAAATAGCAGGAATTGATCTGTCTGGAATTGCTTTGATTCTTGAACCAGTGAAAATGTCCATCAAAGTGGGATGGAAAAATGGGGAGAGGCACTGAAAAAGAAAATCCCAAGTGATCACCAAAAAATTTGTTTCTGTTCCCAGTGCCATGAGATGCTTAACAAATTAATGGCTTTAGCTGCTCCCATTTTTCTCATAGGAAAAGAAGGAAATTATTTTTATAACCAATTAAAATCATAGGTCAGTCCCCAGACTTGACCTCTTGCTCTCCAGGTGAGGAAGAGCAAGGTCCCTGTCACATGAATGTGTTCACTCCTTGTCAGAGGAGAAGGAGGTGGTATCACATCACTTGCATCGCTTAATCTTTCAATACCAAACTGCTCAAATGCTTAATTACACAAAGCATGCTCAGGCCTTACACCTACTTAACAGCTCCAGAATAAATTCTCTTGAAAAATGAACCTGCACTGTCACCTCTGAAAAATCCCTTGTCAAATATTCTAATAGGAGAAAAGAGGGTACAGTAAGAGACCAGCATCTCACAGCTATTTTTGGTGTCTTGTGTGAATGATTTTTTACCTATTTGTTCCCAAATAATGATCCAAATGTCATGACATAAGATGCAATAATTCTTTATAATAAAAAAACCCCACCCTAGTTGCAAACAGAGAATTTCCATGAAATCCTCATTTAATTGGGAAACCTTCAGGAACTGTGTGCTAAAACTTTGCAGCTTGCACTACGGCAGAGTTTAGCAAGGTTAGGCTAGAAATCACTGTAGTTATTTGTTCTGGATCTTAAAATGGGTAGTGATCTCTCACACAGAGAATGCATACTCCAGTAAATGGGGGAAAAATTTGGCCTCTAGGACATTTTTGGCAAAGTTTACATGTGAAAAGCACTCCCATCGACTGCTCGTTCATTTCTCTTACTTTCTGCTTTTCTTCCTTGATTTTCAGAGGGTTTATATCCCTCAAATCATAAACCACACACTATCCTGGGGCTGTTCCACCAGTCTTACAACAGTGATTTCTAAGACTAAGCAATGTCACAGCTGACCCACCATTATAATCCAGGTGATCAGTGCAGCACTTCTGAGGTTTTTCAGGGGCATTTCATTGATATCTGGCTGCATTTCGAGATAGAACAGAAGGGTCTCATTGATGATATTGGATGACCAGCTATGGGAGGAGCAAAGAAGAAAAGGACAGTTACATATGTATGTGCATGTAAAATACGCTTTACCTTCAAATTATAGAAATTAAAATCATTATAAGGACAGTAAGATTTTTGTAATCATGGAATCATTAAGGTTAGAAAAGACCTCTAAGATGATTGAGCCCAACATGCTTGGATTTCTTGTTAAATCTCAATCTGAAGGGACCAGGAGGTCTCTAAGATCATGATCAGGGACCAGACACTCACCTACTCGCCCAGGCCTAGACAATATAAATCAATATAAAAAAAAGAAAAAAAATTTGAAAATTTTAACTTGCTGCAGAACAGTAAATTGCAGAATAAAACTGAGAAGGAAGTGTGATCTAAAATGGGAACATCATGCATGCTGATTTCTTTTGCTCGTGCCTTAGAAGAGTTGTGCTCACAGACAAGGAACCCAAACACATGCACTTTTAAAAGGCTGCAGGATTTCCAGCTGGAGTTAAAATTTCAGGGTTAGAGTAAAGAATTCCAAAATGTCCATTAGAAAACACTATAAAGCAATGAGAAAGTTGACTTTTAAATCCTTGAAAATGCTAACAATTATTTTGAATAAAGGTAATATCTGTTTCCAAATAAGGATGAGCATAATCAAGCCTGATTTGGTAAAAGAAATTCAGAAAGTAAACCATCAGCATCTATGTCATACTTTCTAAGAGGTTTTATATATGTCCTTTGCACAATTATATTTTTATCACAATGTAAAACCTCCTGCTCTCCCCTCTCAAATCTGTAGGCATCTCTTCTATCCTGTGTTGCCCCAACCTGTTGTCTTTGACTAAAGCATTCCATATTTGACTTCTGGGATGGAAGGGAATCTTCCCTATGCTTCTGAGATGAGACTGCCTCAGTCTTTCCCTCCAGTAACCTTTGAGAAAGTTTTTACATTCCAAAGCTTATGTTTTATTAGAGCAAAATCCTAAACCAGAGCTGTGATTTTATTTTTTATTAGGAAAGCCCAGAATGAGACAGAATGGAAATAAACAAATGTCCCCACAACGTCCATGGGAAATTGGCCTTTCCTTTCACTCTTGTTCCCAGATAATCGAGCTGGCCACCATTCCTTAGGTTGCAATGCACTTCTGTGGTGCCTCTGGGCTTTCTTTCCACAGCCCTGGGAGCTTGGCTGCATCTCTGTTCCTTATTATTTCAGAAGTTTCCAGGAAGCCATGATGGAGGATCCTGCTGTCCCTCACTCCCTTCTATGCTGGCTACCCCAACCTTCACATCGGAAACTTCACTTCCAAGCCAAGAAGACTGCTATCCCCCCCAAAAAACATTAATTTCCTCTCAGAGCACTCCAGTAGACAGCAGCCAAGAGAAGATAAAAGAGGCAGCCTTTGTCCCTGCTCAGCCTTTTAAAGCAATGGAACATGCATTAATACACCTGTGTATAAAAAAGTTAAGTAGATGTAGAGACTGCTAAGTTTGGCCCACTCATTTCACTGCTACAGGACCATTTCTTGTTGTCCCACTCCACTCCTCCCTACCACTTTTCTGTCCTATGCCAAAGTACTATTTTCATGGAGGAAGACAGAATATTAAAAAAAAAGATTAAGTAATAAAAAATTTCACACACAATCGTGCAGAGTTTTCTTTTCTGTCATTTCCTTTATTTTCAGTTAATATCCATGGTTTTTTAAGACACTTGAGAACTGCAGAGCACAGAGGTGGCTGCATTGTATGATCATAGTCAGAGCCATGAAGCCAGACTCAGAAGCACATTTATTGTAGGTTTTCAGTGATGTGTTTGGTGACAAGAGGCTCTGAGATATGCTGATTACAGAAAGCCATCTATCAGCCCACAGAGCTGGGAGCCTGCTGTACCAGACAGCTTCAGTCTATGCCCAACCTACTGGGAATTTTTTGCTATTGTTTCTTGTTGCTTTTGCTTTTCTGTTGGTTAAACATTTAATCATTTCCTCACAGCCTCGTGATGTTACAGGAGTGATTCAACTCCTCTGTGAACTAGTTTAGAACTGCTTCTTCCTTAGATACCTTCCCTTCCAAGCATAAAGACAAACAAATGAAGCAACCCATCAGTCTTCACTCTTGTCCCTGACTCTCTCCCTCTGGGAAAAAGGCAGTTTAAAACAAAATAATGCACCTCTTACCAAATAACAAACACCAGCATAATTTTGAAGAAGCGCATCTGGATCTCTGTCCCCAGACGTCTTTCATTCTCTGTGTAAATCCCCTGTCTCCCTTTCAGTAAGGAGGCAACTGAAAAGTATACAATTATGTTCATTAATATATGCACATCTTGTTAGCTTAGACACAAAAATCCAGAAGATAGAGGCCTGAAAGAGGGAGCTAAGGAATGGATGGATTTGTCTCCAGCAGCTGTTCAGAGCTGGAAGGACCATTTTCAAGGAATCTCACATATAGCCTAATACTAAAGGAAAATAATTACACACAGCTGCATTCCTAAAATAAAAGATATCCCACTAGGTGGGGTTTTTTTCTCTCAATCCTACTGACAATATTAAATAGTATGGTCGACATATTCCTATTTTATAACAAAAGGTAGAGTGTACCTTCTATATAATGTGTGATATAATTATATACTTATCATGTGATGTTTAAATAGAATACCTTCTATCCTATTATGCACATTGTTTTTCATTGTGTCCCTGATACAGCATTAGCTACACATCTGTAACTCAAAGATGTAATGTCAGCAAAAAAAACTTATGCCACATGCTGTTCAGATATCACAAGGAATATACAAATGCACAAACAAATATGCAACAAACAACTTTTTATGGGGACAGTTTTTAAAAAGAACAACTGCTTCTTTGAAAATGATTATGACTGAGGGACAGAGGATGGATGGTATAAAGACTGAACTGAGAATACCAGATTTTCTCCAGCTTTTTTATATAATCAATGTGTAGATAAATTCAGGTACTGCAAACATCTAGCACTGATCATATTACATGCAAAGAATGCATTGAATCTGTGGCTTTTTTTCAGTCTCATTTCTTCCAAGCCCTGGATAATAAATTAAACTGGAACCTCAGATCCCATCTGAGTTGTGTACAATTCCCATTTGTTTCATAATCTCAGAATCAGAAGACACAAAATTCTGATCACATTTTATTGCTTTTTTTGCTCTAGGGCTGCTGAGAAGTTAAATCAACTCTCAGATCTCACCAACGAGAATAAATTACATTCCAAATTCAAGGTTGGTACCAAAACTACAGTAGAGTTAAGCATCAACTGTACATCGCTCAAATTCTTTAAATCAAGTAACATGGAAACACCTTTGCCAATCTGCAGTAGAGATTAATAACAGAATAGCTTGAGTGTGTAATCAGAGTGTGTCTCTAGGGCAAATTCCCCATGAAAATGGTGTCTTCATTTCAGTAGGCAACTGCTTCCCACCCTTTGCTGTATCTTTGTGATTTAACAAGGAGCTGTCCCACATCACTGAGTACAAAGTCACGACTTTCTACACTATTGCTATGTTGCTAAATAACACAGACTGATGGATGCTGGCCATTAGGAACATACCTGCTGATACTGTCCTCCTAAACAGGATTGGGTTGGCCACAAGCACTAGCAGGAGTGGGACATAGGTCGTGATGTAATGTGGGATTGCATGTTCCAAGCCATTTTCACAGCTGAAAAGAAATCATTAAAAGATTATGCAATATTTTTCCCCACAGCTGACAGTTCTGGCTATTCTATCTATGTCACCTTTAATTTTAAAAAAAAAAAAAAAAAAAGGAATGAAGCAAACAGATGCAAAACTTTTAATTCATCGACCTTTACCACCAGTTCACATGGGACAGAGTTGATTTTTAACATGCACTGTCTGTGTATTTTTCTCAAATTGAAAGGAAAGCTAAAACCAGGAACAGGAGAAGGGTGGCTCATAGCAGAAGCTGTATCACAGCATGCCCAAGTGCCTGTATTCCCTGGCATATTTCTTCAGGGCCCCCTGAAGCCCAGGCAGGTATTTTGAGCATACTCACTGACTCAGTGGGACATCCTTGGCAAAGATCAAAATGCTCAGCTTTTGAATTTCTGTCTCTAAAGCTGACCAAAAGACATTCAAATGACCAGAGAGTGCCACGATTTCACAGTCTGTTCCCAGAGCCTGCTTACCTGGAGAGAGAAGGGTAGTAAAGCAGAGCAATCCCTTCCACGCAGAGCATCACTGCGAGGCCCCATGTCATCATGTGGTACAGCACAATCGTACTGCAGGCATCAAACACCACAGGCACGATTAAAGATATCGAACCTTACACTTCCCACATTGCAATGTAAAAATAGGACCCTCACTGAAAAAGAGCTTTACAGATAGGAAATGGTGCAGAACAACACTGGCAGTACATTAAACTAAGGAAAGCAGGTGGGTGGTGGCCGTCCTTCAGAAAAAGAATGAGCCAAAGCAGTCATTCAGCCTTGCACATAGAAGTCCGGTCCCCTCCACCCCATAAGGTGGAGAGGACAAGACTTCTTCCCTACTCTTAAGAAGGAACCCCTGCATCTTTATTTTCTCTTGCAGAGAGCAAATTAGCAGATTAAAATTTAAGAATGGAGCTTTTGTGATTTGAAGAAAATTATGTTTAACTTTCAGAGCTGGATACTGCTCCTATCTTAGGGAGATTCAGACCTGTGTTTGTAGAAAGTCTTTTGGTGTTTACTCTGATCTTAGAATCAAGCCCAAATACTCATGAGTTTTTTGGTCAACAGGGGTGGGGGAAGGAGGCAGGTCCCAGCTGTTTGACTAGAACTATGGGACTTTACAAAATCAGGTTTATCCTCAACAGTCTAAAGTTAACTCAAAAAGCCCCATTTTGGTTACACCTGCAGAAGAACCATATCCTTAGTACCTGACTTCTCTCTATCATCTGGGAACAGAGTCACGTAATTGCACATTTAGCAGCAGCAACTGAAGGTTATTTTGCTCTTCTAACAAACAACTTAGAGACATATTATATTTTCTGTCTGGCATTAAAGTATGGTACTTTCCAAAGGGTTTAAGTTCTTTCGTCACAGGCATTGCAGAAAAATATATAGTAAATACATATTTTTTTCTGAGGGACTTTGGAAGTGTGATCGGAAGGGCAATAATGACCACCCTCCCTGAGAAATGGATAAAAAAAATCAGAGAAAAAGAAAAAAAAAATGGAATTAACTATACGAAATTAACTGTATGAAATTCAGCACTTTACCCCTCTGAATTTTTCATTTTCAGGATAACACTATTTTTTTTGCTGCAAGAATCAATTTCGGATACAGAGCAGGGACAAAAATAGTCATCTCATTGACATAAAGTTTATAGACCACAATTTGCTCCATATTTATCCAAAGGTTGAATGGATTCAGTTACATTTAAATTCAAGTTGGACATAAATCAGTATCTGAGCATTGCCCTGGATATTTAAGCACTTAGAACACCATTCACCCCTATGGTACGAACATCAGATGGTTGTACAAGCCTCACTTATACCCTTAGACAGCTGCAGACAGAGACATACAGTGTTGGAGGGGAAAAACAAATTCAGAGCTTTAACTCTGGTACCTCAGTCCAGCTGATCTTCTCACCACCAAGTAAGAATCAACAGCATAGCAAAACAACCACCAGAAGCCAGCGCTATATAACAGCTGGATCCACATCTAGAGGGGAAAGAAGTGCCAAATGTCACAGCTGCTTCTCCAGTACCACTGGGGCAGGGAAGGGACTCTAACCTTTGGCCTGGTGATTTGTTCTTTAAATGTGTATATTTTCCAGATGAGATTATGAAGTATGAAATCTTACTCAAAATCACAGGAACAGCATTGTTGTAGCCTATGGGTCAAGTCATAGGTAAGCTGAACAGCATTTGCTTTCACAGCTTATTTTCTGATTTAGAAAACCTGTCATTTACCTCTCCATTCCTAACCTGAATGTTGTAAGCCCACAGAAATTTATAGCAAGGATGTTTTAATTTTAGGTTAAAATTTCAGTTTTTTCTCAGTAGCTGAGGCACAAAAATATAACTGATGTTAGTCATAACCACAGTGTGCCTATGCATTTGTGGGTTCTGCATGTGATGGGTATTTCCTTCAAGCACAAGATGGTTATTAAGAATAAAAGACCATTAATGAGAAAATCACTCACTCTCCGGAAAAATATCCCTACTGAACTCCCTGGCTGATTTCTTCAACAAAAATCCAAAGGAAACAGGTTCAAGTCAAGCTAAATATCACAGCATTCTTGAGCTGACCCTATGCATTTTTCCCACGAGCTTATATAAGATAAGTGACCTTACTTTGCCACTGTATATAAATTCCACATTTCTTCCCCATAGGAGCTGGCTGTTTATAATAGTCTGGGACTGTTTTAATATTCATGTTATCTTCCCTCCAAGCTGTCTTTCAGTTCTTATCTGAATATCCTTTACCAGGGCTCCATAGTAGCATCATTTTACATCTGGAAATCAGCATACTTGTTACTGAGCCAAATGTCAGTGAATAGAGATCTAACACTCCTTCCTCCAAAAGGCAAATCAAGCTGAGAAATATTTCCTTTCACCATGGGTGTAGACCCTACCTCTAGTAATTTGTGGCATGAATTATTTGGTATTTAATTCAAACGCCATGACATTTTTCTAGTGCACAGGAGGCAGAAAAATAAAATCCCAGTCTTCCTTCTAATGCACTTTACCCATAGCACTCAGCACATAACTTCATCATCATATTTACATATTTGCTGCAGTTGAAAAATGCACAATTTACTACCCATACACACACACACATACAAAAATAATCTGCAGAGTCTTTCCAGAAAATCCAACACAGACAAGACTGTCTCCAAAAATAATATAAATCAGATGCACTTAAACCCTAAAGCTTCATATGATATCTTAGTTTTTAGCAAAATGACACATCTTGCTACAGTGCCTGAAAGGGAAACCCCCTGCAAACCATTGAAAGGAGATGTCTAAAAGCCTCACTATTTGGAGTTTGTATAGGTTTGTGGTTAAGAGAAATAAAACAATAGTACTAAAAGAAAAATAAAATAGAATCGGAAACATTTTATTAACTCACATGAGATTACGTTAGGGAAAATGAGTGAAAGAAGGGTTAGTTTTCATTCCAATACAGTTAAATCTAAATATAAAATTACTTAAATTACAGTATTTTCCTGGAGCCTAAGTAAGGGAAAATAAAAATTGTGGTAGACCACTATGCTCCTCACCATCTAACCTGAAATTCAAATGAAAAACAGTCTGAATATAGTACCCTGTCAGGCTTAAAAATACTTTTTTATATTTTATGGGCCAGAGAGGGAAACATGAGGAGGAACAGGTTTTGAATAGGACATTCTTGCTGCAAGATATTGAGGTTTCTGCTTTTTCCTCAAAGAAAAAAACAACATTTGTATCTAATAAGCAAAACTTAAACACATGTGATAGAACTGAGAATTGATAGATGTATACAATTTATATTTGTGTCCCTGGCACAACATTATCATGTTTGAAACTGCCATTATATAGGCATATAAAGCACAGTGAGTTCAATCTGGCACATATTGTTTTATTTTAAAACTAGTGGAGCTGTATAATTTTCTATTCATGCAACCTACCCCCTTCTACATTGTGAATTTTGAATTGCAAAGTTAATACTGCTATTGCTCATGCATTATTTCATTGGGGACCCTACATTCCTATTGCATGTGGGTAAAGCGATGATCTGTCTTACTTGTCATTCTCAATGTTTTGGTAAAATTTGTGACCTTTATTCTTGTACAGTAAGCTCAAATTATATGTCTCAGTATTTTGATTGTAAAATTTGGAACTGAGTTTCAATCTGTACTTTTGGAATGCATTTACATTTTCTTATTCTTGTGTTTTAATCCAGAAGACACTTAATTAGACTTGGCCTGATGCAGTCATTGAGTGCCCAGCTATCTGAGCTGAAATCCTTCATGGCAGGGACAGACCTTCTGCCAGCACATTTGTGGCTTTGAGTATATTTATCCTGTTGTCCCTCTGTGTCTAAAACACACACTCTCATCCACAAAAGCTAATTTGAGCTACTCAAGTTGCTGGTTTCAGGAGGTCCCTGCTGCCACCACACAGGCTGCAGTTTCTGACAGAGACGATAACCTTGCGCTGCCAGTGCGACAGAGCCACTGGGGCACTTGTGGTGCTGTGCCAGCACAAACCCAAACAATGGTTCACAGCCCTTTGGGGTTGCTTATACCCTTATGGCTCCACACCTCTGACTTTGGTGTATTCCACCCCCTGGCACTCCTGTGACGAGTGAATACCACAGAACTCCCGGGATCAGTCTGACCTGCGTTGCCCTACATCCTTACACACACCATATGGCACCATCACCACCCTGCCCGCCCTGACCCAGGCTCTCAGAGGGAGGCATGAACGCACTTGCAGGGGTGTGGCAGAGGCTGAAACCATCATATCCAGGCTCTGACTCATAGTCACATTTCCCTTTGGACTCAGTTTTCCTTTCAGACTCCCCATGCGGAGGGACCCTTAATTGGGAGCAGAAGAAAAGGGGGATGGATGATCTCTGTACCTACCGCACTCCCCACACAGAAAGTGGAAGGCCACACGTCAGTCCTGTTTGACACAGAAATGTCAGCTATGAAGCCTGGGAAGCCCAGCCATACACTTGACCTGAAGATCATACCTGAAGAAAAAAAATGTATTAGTGCTTTGAATGTGCTGGTGTGATTTGAGTCACATGCTTTTCCCTAGCCACATATTTCACATCGCAGCCCAGATTTTGTGTGTCTACAGGAAAGCAATGGCTGCAGAGGAGCACAGCAGGGACAACTGTGCTATTTAAATGTCAGTGTAATCACTCAGAGACAGTAGCTCCAAGAGTCGGAAGCTGCTGGGACTTAAAATGTTACATAGATTAGAATCTCACTTACTTAGAGATGCTGTCACATGCTTCCCTAACATAAACTAGGTAGCATTTAACAGATTGACACAGAACACTAAATAACTATTTACCGGCATATATTCATACACTGATATTCACTTCTCTATAAAAGCCCTCCTTGCAGAAGAGTTATTTTTCACTTTTCTCTGCCTTCATTTTACAAGCAGCTCTTTTCCTTCTGTCACAGGACTGGACAAAGCAGTGCTTCTGATTTAGGTAAGAACAATACCTTTTTTAAAAATAAACTTAGAGTTTTTTAGTGAGGTTTTCTGGGTTTGCTTGAAATAAAGCACCAACAGGAAACAACAAAATGACCATGTTTCCCACCAAGAATGAACTGTTTTCCACCCATCGAAGTGAGTCTAATGCAAAACCAACAATGGATAACTAGTTTTAGTTTGCCAGTGAAAGAGGAAAGGAGAAAAATAACTTTATCTATTGTTGTCTTCACCTGACTGAAAGGACATTTTCCAGGTGCATGCACATACATATTTTCCATATCTCTTTCTTTATTTCCCCCTATAATCTTTGGTTTAGTATTGGTACTTATTAGGTACTGTGAGAGGACCTGGCTGGGTATGAAAGGGGAAAAGACCTGAAACACAGACACACAGATACACAGATACACACACAGCTCCCAGGAGTGAGACAAAACAGCACTATTTCTACTACCTAATGTGAGGGGGGGAAATGCTACCATAGAAACAAATGTGTCCTGTATTTTCATAGCACGTCATGATAATTTATACCCAGTTTGGCAGTAAGTGACTGAGGGGAAAAATGACCAAATGACTGATGGGACTAGCTCAATACTAGTTTCATTTTGACTCGTGCATTCTGTTTTAGTCTCTGCTGGTTTATTCCTCCAGACTATCAGCCAGGGTCTGGGCAGCAGGTTGTCCTTGATAAGGTAGCTTTACTCACATTTCAAAAGCCTGTGTCCAGCACGATCTGTGTGCAGCTGCAAGTCAAACTCATTTGCTGTCAATATGATGTGCCCAAGAGAAGCAGCTGGCACATGAGCAAGAGGCACACTTGGTCAAAAAGGATTTAAGAAGATAGAGGATAGTGGTTTTCAAATGCATTCCTATGGACTGGCTAAATGTTTAATGTCAGATTTAGTTTCCAGTGTGCTGCATCACCTCCACTTTGTGCCTCACTCTGAGAACCAGTTGCCATTCTAGATTTTAACTGGTTTTAAAGCAGAGATTTTGGTGTAGATTTGCCAAGAGCTTTCACTTCCACATTATGATTATTAAACAAGAACTTTCTCCCCAAAGACTCATAATTTCCTGATCATACTTAGTCCAAATCTTCCTGTGAACACATACAGCATGCTTCCCTCAGAAATCTCTACTGTCCACTCACCAGCTTCATTTGTCTGTAGTACTTCAGAGCAAAAAGAACCTGTTACAGCAATGGCAAGGGACATCAAGCTGGCACTTACCTAAGCCTCCAAGGATGTCACAAATGGAGATAAGGAGAAGGATGGTAGAGGAGGAGGAGGCTTTGGGCACCTTCCGTGGGCTCTGTCCCTTCTTCGGCAGGAGCTGTAGGATGGTCAGTAGCAGACTGATGGAGGCACTGCCAATGCAGACTCCGCAGAACACTTCAGGCTGGAAGTTCATCACTAGCTGTGTAGCTGCATCCCGGTTTGGGCAGCAGTAGGTTTCTAACCTTGGAGAAGCCATGAAATGTTCGACTGGTGGAGGGGGCCCACAAGCAGAAGAAAATGCTGTTGCTTCCCCAAGACAGCATTCACTTTTTCTTCACCCTCCCCATTAGTCCTCGGTGGTGAGAATCACGCGATTGATGGATCATGTGCTGCTGCTGCTGCTGGAAGTAAATCCCCTAGAGCTGCCTTTCTCAGCCTCTCCTAGCAAGGAGATCAGATCCAAACAAGAAAACACAGTGTAATCTGAAACATGCCCAGTGCTTGCTCAGAGCCATTGGCAACAGTTCACTCACATATTTCTGCTTGCACAGTATGTGATACAGGAAGACTTAAACTCATCAGAGCATTGAAGATGGTTTAAAATAAATAAGGATGCAGATACCAAAGTAGAACCATTACATTTTAATTGTGTTTCTCTTTAGCCCCATCCCACACAGCACCCTTTAATTACTGCAAATTAATTGAAAAGATGAGTCCAGACACAAGCAGTTCCAGTCTTTAGAGGGAGAAGCAGGGATATAAATCCACACCCTAATCCAAATCTCAGTTTTAGTGATCCACCCCTGTAAATAAAATTAGAAACATGATACCCTATCACTGAAGAAAGAGATTACATTTGGGAAGAAAATATTAACCTTATCCTATTTAAATTGCAAGCACAAAAAAATCCCCTCTTTAGTCAGTACTGTCTGCATTGGATCAGCTTGACAGTGAAAATTACGGGACTTAGGATTTCTCAGCAATATATTTCTCTCTTTTTTTTTTTTTTTTCTTATTTTTGAATTTGGTAAGGATTTAATATGAAAACAGGAACTTAACCTGCAATATTTATCTTTGCTTTATAAACTAGACAATAGCTTTTAAGACAGGGGTCTTGTTAGATACAGCAGCAAATAAATAAAATCATAAACACAAAAAGTAATTCTCCCCTTTAAAAAGTCTCAAACTCCCTGTGTCAGCCCTCAGTCTTCCAGAAAACTTGTTTATAGGGACATATTCAGGAAATACAGGAGGCAACATTGCCAAAAGACCCAAAGTCATGGGTTTAACCATGTTAAATAACATAGTCATGGATTTTATAGTTAGTCCCTACAAGAACAAACGACATAATCTTTTTCCCTCCCCCTGCAAAGGTGTAGCTTATTTTTTTTAAATAAGTGAATTTTAAAAAATTCTACTGATGGCTAGTGAATGACAGTGGGATGTTCTGTGTGCAGTGTTTATGCTTTCCCTCAGTAGAGAAAACAGCTGCAGTCCTGGGTGAAATGGTACCTGCTCTATTCACTAACCAAGACACCTCATACACTTGATCCCAGCAAAAGAACGAACTCCACCAAACTCGTCACCCTGATGATGGGGGCTGTACAGCCTCCTGGTGCTGGACAGTGGTGGCAGGGCTGGGGTGGCAGGGCTGGGGTGGCAGCTGGAGCCCAAGCTGCCAGGCCTGACATGCGTCCGCCCCTCCTGCTGCCACGGGACTGCCCAGACCACATCACTCGAAGAGCAGGATGTCAGCCTGCAAAGCCAGACTCCTTCACATGAATGTCCATACATCAACAAGGTGTTTGAACTCCTGCTGCAGTCAACTGAGGTCTTAGGCAGCCAAGCTTATGGTCTAGACTTTGTCAGCCCAAGCTGCCAGGCCTGACATGCGTCCGCCCCTCCTGCTGCCACGGGACTGCCCAGACCACATCACTCGAAGAGCAGGATGTCAGCCTGCAAAGCCAGACTCCTTCACATGAATGTCCATACATCAACAAGGTGTTTGAACTCCTGCTGCAGTCAACTGAGGTCTTAGGCAGCCAAGCTTATGGTCTAGACTTTGTCTAGAGAGCTGTTCAGATCTTCTGAAAATAAATGCACAGGGTGAGCTGAGGAGGCTCTGGTGGACCATAATAGGAACTTAGGCATACATGTCATCAAAGACTCTGAAACACAGGCAGCTGAGCTGAATGTT
Organism: Corvus brachyrhynchos; assembly: GCF_000691975.1. Taxonomy (NCBI): domain Eukaryota; kingdom Metazoa; phylum Chordata; class Aves; order Passeriformes; family Corvidae; genus Corvus; species Corvus brachyrhynchos. Next base: position 12,655,924 of record NW_008238464.1, read on the forward strand.
TTGCCAAGCGTTTTTCCTGCTTTCCAGCATAAAGAGATTTCCCTGTTTCTTGGATGAGGGTGGGTGAGTGACCTGGATGTTGCAATCCTACAGTTTGTTGCCACCATGTATATAAAAACATACTGGGGACAGCAAGGTTGCAAAATTAGATTGCTCTGCTCCAGAAATACAAACTCATGCTGAGGTTGTCAATACAAGGCTCTGTCATCAGTACAAGTCTGGGACTTCTCAGACTTTATTCCACTTCTGCTAGAGCAGTGGTGCATGGAGTTGCCACATTTCTGTCAAGATACTGCATTGAAACCTACCTATCTACTAATGAACTAAGGAATTACAACCCACAGAGACAGATTATTATTAGTTAAAATTAAGCCACTGTAAGCCACATATACACTTCAAAGATATATAAATGAAAAAAGGATGTTTGCTCTGATCTGAAGGAAGAGTTATATCACTTGGCTTATAATTAGAAGACAAAAACTTTAAAATGTTAGACAAAAACTGTTGAAGAGAAGCCTTTCATTCCCACTATCAGTTTCTAAAATTGGTCCACTCACTATTTCTGTTGCCATTTTCTTTCTTTCAAAAGTTTGAAAAGCATGTCAAGTCATTATCCTGATTGTTTGCTCTGGCTTACAGATAGGAATGTTTTGTGTACTTTGCTTTTTCTGCTTATCGTTTGTTTTCATTGATCTTGACTGTGATCCTCTAGTTTGCCTGTGTGGATTTACCATTTTATTATTATAACTTCTCTCTCCCTTTTTTCCAGCCACTTTGGAACTACCTTCATTCCTCAATTGCACTTTTATACTCTGGAGATTCATTTTTAATTTTGTCCCTTCTTTTCTCACCACAGTTTTGCCAGCTGTGCACCCTCCTTTTATTACTTTACTCCTCTGAGTGGAGCATTGTTTTTTAACCTCTTCGTCTGGGTTCCTTCCCTCCTGTAATCTCTCAGGATTTGATTCTACAATTACTTACAGAGGGAGTACGTGTTTTTTATTGGAAGCAAAGTACATGACCTGTAGCATACCTAAGAAAAAAGAAAATTAAGTCACCCATGAATGAACTGATAGAATTAGAGGTGTCTAAAATGTGCCAACATTTGAGGCTGAGTGGGAGATGCACCTGCCAAGCTAATGAGCCACCCAGCACCTCAGCTGGTAAGAGCTAGCTAGTCTCTGGTTCTCATTGCTGGGCTCAAAGTATAGAGAGTTAGAACAGTCAAAGAAATTCAAAGCTGGTTTGGCAGTCTTACACTCAGGATTAATTTGGCTTCTTGTGATTATAAAAATAAGAGGATAAAATCTGGGGACAAAGGCAAAGGAAACAGAAAAGTAGTGAAAGAAATAATTTTGTCTTGATAAGGACCTTTATTTAGTATTCTGTAAAACTTGCATCATTCCACAGGTCCTAATTCCCTTCTCTCTGAAATTATTGACACAATTCCCACTTCTGCCACTGTATGAAAAAGACTGACATGGTATGTCTCATTTCTGCACTAAGGCAGGATCTCAACAAAGCTTAGAGACAACCATTAGCACACATATAAGAAACACTAAAAAAACCCTCCTGGCATTGCAAATAGCAATCAATCACACTCACAGCATAAGTACAACATTGCACAACACTGAAAATTCCAGTCATAATTTTGGACATTGGCAACAGTGTGCTCAAGAATGAGAACAATACTGTGCTCCTTTGGAAACAGCCGTGTGCTCCATACTTTTAGAAATACCTACTCACTCTCTCCTTGGACCCAGAATACAATGTTTCATCCCAGTCTGTGATCATCTTTAAGATGAAACACTGGCTTCGCTGCTTCTAAGGGAAAGCAACAGGTTTACAAAAATATGACAGGCATGCATTTCTGTTGTTAAGGAGTGTGTGTATGGCTTATGCTTGAGTGTGCAGCTGCACATACTTTAATCACTGTTTTAATTAAGTCTGGGAATACAGCACTGGTTTACAAAGGACAAGGAAATTTGTGGATGTAGAGACAGAGGATAGTTTGGTTTTGTTTATGTGTACAGCTCAACGCATCGCTGCCTGAATTTACAGGTCCCACTGAAGATCTTAGCTACCTCACAAATGTAAAAGCTATACTTTGTAAAAGTTCATGATATCATAGTCTTTTACACATAATCTGACATTACATTTCCCAAAATGAAGAAAGCTAGGTCTGTCTTCAAGCTCAATGGATGCAGCTATTATCTCCCCAAGAGATCCTGCAATATGTTCCTTAAAACCGTGGCATACAAATGGTCTATATACTTTAACATCATTCTTTATTTTATCTATCCAGACCTCCTGCAACTAGATTTAATTTGGAAGCAACTGTGAGACGTCCTTCCCGCAATTAGCAGTACTAGTTTTTAAAGGTGATTTTAAACCTTTAACTTAACACATAACTGAAATGAATGGAGAAATTCACATACCATTCTTGCTATTTCTAGTTTTCTGTAACATTAGGGATATTGGAACAGTAATGATATTCAAAGTGTAACGTCTGTCATGATTACAACAGCTACAGACTCCATTAAAAAGTACTGAAAGAAAAGCAGACGTATCGCTTCCCTTCCCTCGGTGTTTTAAATATAATTATAGAATTGTAAAATATTAATTTACTTTTAAGGACGGTGAAGATTAATTTAAAAGGCCGAGGATAAATGTGTCTCATTTGCATAAAAGTAATAATATTTGAGTTCTTTTTGTTTTCTCTAAGAACAAAAATATAAATACATGAAATAAATGTGCATTTGAACAGGTCAATAACTGTATGTATTTGACTGATGCAATCAAGTTACTATATACCTTTACCTTACACGGCTTTCATGAAGAAACATACACAAATTAGTTTTTGCAACTGTGCCTGTAATGCATTTAAAATAGTAAACAAGATTTATACAGATGAAGTATAAAATAACTGACTAGAAAAATGTATCCATAAAACTGAAGAAAATTATTTTTGCTTAGAGATTAGAAGAAAAAAATTGCCGATTCTCTATGCCACTGCTGAGACTATTACAGTCTTTGAACTTGCATTAAGACAGATTTTTGTGGCCAGCCACATTTCTGGACAAATTCCACCCTTAGTCATTGTCATCATTACATTATTTCACAGAAGAAAAGGATACCACAGTTTCAGCACACAGGTACTAGAGAGACCTTGTCCCACACATACGCAGACTATGAGACACAGTTTGAATAGGAACTGATTCATTAAAAAAACTGTGAAAAGAAAGAATATTATCTCTCACACACTGTGATACTGAAAATTGGATAGTACTGTTTGTAGGCATGTACCCCAAGCTACAAAAGTTGAATGTTTATCCTGTCCTCACTGTCTTCCAAAGGAATCCTAGGCCCCACTACTTCTGCATTCTAAAGGTTACATTAGTTGGTTTCCTCTGGAGAAATTAGGAAGGACACTTTGATATCCTTGTTACAATTGCTAAATGGTGGGATCTTGTTAGATTACATCTTCTACCGCCCAGGAGTTATATTTTCTAAGCCCATTAGCACTAAAAACTTACCTCATAAAACCTGTGTTCTCAGACCAGTCTATGTAGCCTAATCAAAATACATTTCAGCACTAACTTCACTGCTCTTACAGTGCAAGAACTCTCCAAGGCTCTATTAATTAAATTGATAAAAATGTCCATGTACCATGGCCAATTCAATGGTCTTGTTGGATGCTGTAAACAAGTGTAACTGTAGGGAATTCTGACAAAATGTACAGTCCAGGTCCAGACACAGACACCAGCCAATGTTCCCCTGTGAGATCCCCTGAGCATCACAGGGTTTTTTAACCCTGCAGTGGTTGCATGGCCATCAGTCAGCCCTGCAGCATCTTGGGAATGGGTGAAGGAGAGTTGCAACCTTCTATTCCACAAATTGTCTTGTAGTTTCTGAAATGAGCAGATAGCTAAAAACCATAGCTTAGCTGGCTCAGGGAATCCAGAGGAAATGAAGTAATAACAGCAGAAACATTATAGTGCAGAAAGGATTTGTGATCCACTCTTTTGACTTTTCTACTCTTCAGGAATAAAAAACATGGCTTCATTGTCAGAGGTGGACTTTACAGCCCAGGGTGGAAAAAGTAATGAGCATCCAATGTATATTGGATACATCCAATGTATACACTGGATATACCTTTTAGGTGAGCAATAAGGCTACACTATACATTCATATTACAGCTTGGCTACATCAGCTACTCATATTAGTCAACTTCCTGGGAGCACAACTCCAAGAAGTTGGTTGGTTCTAAAACTGCTTCAGAAAAGCAGTGTTCTGAAAGTAATCCTCTGTGTACCTTTAATACTCCACAAATTCAGACCTTCAAAAGAAATTAAATTTCGGAGTTGTGACAGGATCTGTGTTAACACAGAAGATAGGCAATGACCCCCCCATCCCAAAGCTGTTTCCTCAGGATTTTATTAACAATGCTCCACTGGCATGAGTCTGCTTTACACAAAATTCAGGCTAAGGAACCAGTACCTGCCACAGTCTCATCCTTTCTAAGCCAAACACAAGCCAGGGAAAGCTAATCTGAAGATTGCACTTTTCCTCATGTGTATGACTCGGAAGGATTCCCTCAAATATGCTATCAACTGCTAACAGTTCTGTTACCAGAACTGAGAGGAGACCACACCTATACCTTTAGCATAAAGGGGCATAGCAGTCTGTGGGGAGGTGGCATGCACAGAAAGAACTTCTGCCCTCTGGACTCCTGAGCATGCCCAAACCAGTCTTACATCATCCTTAATATCACTACATTCATGCAATATCAAAAAAAAAGCTGAACCACAGCTTCTTGAGCATACCTGATGCTTTAGGGAAAACTCCTACGGCACTGCAACAAAAAAGAGAACATGTACTTCATGCCTTATGCATGCTTAGATGGACTCTCACAAGGCTCTACATCCTATGACCTTCACCTGGACATGGTTCATGTTCTGTGTAACCAAGCTGAGAGTAGAAAGGTCAGTTGTAATGCAGAAACTGTGCCTGTTTATAGAAAGCACTGAGAGATTTATTTATAGATGGCTGATAGGCTGAAAAAGCTCTGTTTGGGGCTAGCTAGCAAATGAAGACAAAGTCCAAGTGAAAAATACCATATTACAAGGCTTTTGTCTGCTCTCGTGCATATTCTGGCCTCTTGCTATTTATCTTCCCTTTTAAAAGCCTTCACAGCATTCTCTGCACTAAGAGCATTTGAAGCCCTCCCTTTGCACTTTCCCTGACCATCCTGACTCTAGTGACCATCTTCATCAAGTACAGAATTCAGATATAACATGCTGTGATATCCGAGTTTAAATGCATTAAAGACCCTTGTTAGCCTCTGAGACTACCCTTCTTGTATTTAAAATAGGTCAGTGTTTTATTGCACGTAAGAGTAAGTGGCACAGCACAGTTTGTACAGAGAATGTATTCATGTAATGTGTTACCAAAGAAGAAGGACAATGAAAAGCATTCCCTAATGTACCATGATCAGAAACACAGCAGCAAGAATAAATATTACAAATGATGCTTCACTGAAATGATGAAACTTCATGAAGCAAAAAAAATTTCCCAGGTTAATGAAGCTGCAATGCACATACATATGATCAAATACAGCTATATAGTGTATATAGTATGTGCATATATATATATATATATATGCATATACTGCTGGACACTCTTCCACAACCAAAAAAGCATGGCTTCATCCATAGGGCCTCATAGTAATGGTCACTGGCCCATATTATGCCCCAAACTGTGTCCAAGTGCTGCCTAGTCAGCCTGCTGACAATGAAACAGTATGGACTGTCGTGTACCGGTATTTCAACCTCTGTGCTCTCACTCTGCTATTTGGTTTCCCTGTAAAGTGGTAGTTAGAGATGTTGTCGTACGATTTGATAAAGGGCCCTAATGTAGGAACTGGAAAAGGAAGAGATATACAGATACCAGAAGGACTATGGCCCAAGGCAGGACTTAATATGTACGTGAACATGACTACAAGCTGAAAACTACTTCTCCAGGGAAAACGGGTTACCTATTTGCCTCCTCTTGCTAGGTGTATGCTGGCTTCTGACTCTGCAACCAAACGAGGAGTTGTCCTTTTCTCTGATTTTCAATCTTGTTATCATGCAAAATTGTGAAAATAATAAATCCTTAAGCAGGCTATGGATTATAGGAGTCTGTGTTGGACTAATCTCCTTTTTCTTGTCTACAGGTCTAATAGGTCTCAAGATTTGAATGAAGAATATTATTCTTAGCAAATCATCATATTTTTTTCTCTTGGTCACTCATAGCCTCAGTTTGTTCCAGAGTGCATGCTGTCACCCTCAGAAAATTGCTCCGAGGTACAAAGCATATGTGCTGTGAGAATAAGTGAGAACTGAACAAAGTTTGAATCAAAATCATTATGGAAAACAGAAATATCAGAGTATCATATGAACTGCTATTCTTTCACAAATTTCAGCATTATAAAAAGATAGATCTAGATAAAGAACACAGATTTTATTTTAATCGTAAAGAAATGAAGAGTTCAACATGTATTTGAGTTATATATATCTGGAAGGTTGAGAACTTCTAAGGCTTTCTCCAGCACTAATTATGTGCTGATGAAGCCTTACTTGCAATACATGCAATACAGGAGAAACAAGACACCCTTGAGAAAGGTTTTTAAGGTGCCAAAATCATAGACATCCTGCTGGAGCTTTACAACATGGTATTTTTCATTCTGGGAAACTGGGTAATTTGTTGGAACCAAAGTGTTTTGCAGAAGAGTGTGATTATGCTGAATCCATCAGAAGCAGAATGGCAGGTTTCCAAAGGAAAGCCTCCTGGTTCCCAGATATGCCAGGATGTCTGTCTGTTGGGCTGCTACCCAACCTGTTTCTCCAGGTTCTCAGGACTTTCAGACTCCACAATAGACTGCCAGCAGCTTGACAGACCTTGAACTACTTGATCAAAAAATCCATCCACTTCTGTTGCAGGAACTTCTTATCACTATTTCAGTTGGTTTGGTCTTTGTGATGATAATTTTCAAAGACATTAGAGCTGGAAAAAGGAAAGAGCTGGAAGTCACTGTGCAACTAGAAAGCTACAGTCTAGTCACTATTACTGAAACGTGGTGGTATGAATTGCATGACTGGAGGGCTGCCGTCAGTGGCTATAAACTGTTCAGAAGAGACAGGCAAGGAAGAGGTAGTAGACATTATTTACAGAAACTATTTGCAGTGAGGCTGGTGAGGTACTGGAACAGGTTGCCCAGAGAAGCGGTGGATGCCCCATCATTGGAGGTGTTCAAGGCCGGGTTAGATGGGGCTTTAAGCAACCTGGTCTAGTGAAAAATGTCCCTGCCCACAGGACATTGGATTAAATAATCTTTTAAGGTGCCTTCCAACCCTTCCAACCATTCTATGATCCTATATTTCCCTCAGAATATGTGCCATGGATCATCTTTTCTCTTTTGGCATCTGAAGTTACCTTGTCAATGAACTATGCTTGCTCCAGGGCATCAACCTTTGATTTTGTATGGCTGAGGCAGAGGCACTTTGTCTCTTCACCAACCTGTCAATGTTTGGCAGTTAGCTCCCAGAAGGGCTGGTAACAAAGTGGGAGGTTGTAAAGGCTTATCTCACCTCAGTTCTTTACTCTGTAGCTATGAGTCAGGAGCCACAACATCTCTCAAATTTCTCGGCTTCTGGGGAAAAAAAAGGCCTGCTGACATTGCAATGTCCAGCACAATGAATGGCCTCAGGACTGAGAGTAAACCAGCCTATTCTAGAGCCATCCTGCAGGTATCCTGTGCAAGCCACTGCAAGGTGCTGTGCCTTAAGGAAAAGATGTGGGATATGTGGTGTATAGCCACAGAGGTGAAACAGGCTGTGCCTTAACATCATACTGTGCCTGTTCAAATAAAATCCTGCCATAAAGTCATTTACTCACAGTTTTCGTAATCTCAATGACTAAACAGGGAACAGATATGCAATATGTGCAACAGAAAGAATGAAGGTGGAATAAATTCTGTAGAACAAAATTTCACTTGAAATTGTTAATTAAGCTTCAAGTACCAAGGTAGGACGACAGATGAAGTACTGTGGAAGGAGCCTGGTTTACTGCAGAAGGCTTTTGTTTCACAGGGCAGAGACACACAATCTAGGTATAGCGAGAACCACCTCTTAATATAGGTCTGATTGCTCCCTTTGCAGAGCAGAAGGCGCTAGGGTAACTTTTGTGTAATACTGTGAAGTATCTTTGATACATGTATCTTTGGCACATGTATCTTTGGGACACAATTTTACACAAAGGGATCCCTTTCATACCTTGCTGGTAATAGCAGCATCATTCTCTGTCCTCACTGTGAAAAGGTCTGTTACTTCCTTTGATATATTTATTGCACCCTGATGTATCTTGCGTGTCTACCTTCTATTGGTAACTTCTGTGTGCTCAGAAAACATTTGACAAGGGAGAAAGCTGAGGATTTGGTCACCGAGGCCTGTGTTAGACAAATACAGTTATCATTGGTTCTCTTATCACACAAATGAAAAGCAATATTTTAGAATCCATTCAATAAACCCTTTGTTCTTTATGACTATTTGAAACCTTATGAAGGCTGGCAGAAGCTGCAGAAATTCAAGTAAGAAGATTATCACAATATTTTAAGAAGAGCACAAGTACAAGTCTCCAGCTGAGTTCTAAACAAGCTTCAGATTCCACAGAGAGGAAGGATATAAAAGAAATTAAGATAAATTTGACCAATATGACAAAAAATAATTCCTTTAATGCTTTGGCTGATCAAACTTTTATGTATGAAGAACTTTACTTTGTGGTCTCTTAGTAACATTGATAACATCAAAGGATGAAAGGCAAAAAAAGTTGTCATTCAAGATAAGGAAATCTGATTTCTGAACTGTCAGCCACAAGCTGAGGATCTGCTTGACGACTGTGCCAGACTGTCAGGCACTAAGTAAGCATTAGCTAGAAACTTCTTCTTTACTGAGGTCTCTCAGCAGTATGAAAGCTTACAGATGTTCCTTTAGGCAACTGCTTTCCCAAGAGCTACATGTCCACATCTTCCACTGATGTAATTACAGTAGCAGAGTTTGATAGTTTTCAATGGCTGTCAGTTTCTGGCTCTAGATTTTCCAGTTTTAAAACGTGTGCTCATATTTCTTCATCATGCTTCCTGAATTTCTACGACCAATTCTAAAAGCCAGAACAGTAATGTAAGTCTTGAATTTCTTATGGACAACAAAATGTTCAAGATGAAGAATGAATGTTTGGCAGTTGAAAAGGGGGGGATATAAACAGAGAAAGCGTTTTTGGAAGCAGAATTTGCTCTTCTCATTAGTGATGTAAGCTATTTTATTTTCTCTTAATTTCAGTGTGCATACTTGCGGATACACTAAAGTTTAAATCATTATTCTGGATCTTCCTTTCATTATCATACTTAGAGAAAACAAATTGCAAACACTGCAGCTCCTTAAAACTTCCAGCTATATGTTACTGAGTATACATTGCTGTGAAGACAATCTGATACGTGTTAGACAAACATAACTGAAGGCTTTGTCTCAGATTCCAAGAAAAGGAGACAGGGCATGGAGAAAACTACTTGTATTTCTGCTTGCCTATATGACAGAAAATAATTACAGAAGAAATCTGACTGAGGATCTGCAAGTCATTAGAGGCCTTAACTAACTTGATGCAATACCTAGGTTTGGTGTAAGGTTTGTACTTTGCAGGATTTTAATAGTAGGATGTATAAGTTTGAGTACCTCCTCCACTGTTCCTTCTGTCCCTTAATCACAAGGAACAACAATCACCCTAATCACATATTTTTCTTGTTTCTAGATGTCCTCCAATCTGCTGCTGGGATTGATGATTCAGATGTTCTCAATCCTGAACCCAAAGTTTTCCTTAGGTATTGAAGAAACATCCTGTAGCTAATCCTGGAAGTATTGTAGAAAAAAAAAAGTTTAGTTCAAGGCAGGAAGGTTTTATGAGAAATAAGCCAACTGAAACAGGAGTTAGAGGAACAGACTACATAACCAGAATGGCCTAATGGGCACTTTCAGAAAGCAAAATATGTGACCTGTCACATCAATATACAAAACCTTAAAACCCCACTGTATATACCAGGCACCTCCATGAGACAGCTTGTCACATGGAAGAGTACCTTGAGGTTCACTAGTCTTTCAGAAATTAAAATAGAGGTTTCCGTACGTCTTAGACCAAGCAGTACTTTGCCTGCTTGGCAGTGAAATGCCAAGGATTGTGTGCTTGCACACGGGTACTCCAGGCCAAGTCTGGTCCTGATTTAAGACACTGGAACCTCCTATAAAATGATTCAATTAAACTGAGAGAATTGCAAAAAAAATAAGTATTTCACTCCCAGCCCCACCACTGACACAATGAAGGTTTCAAGCAAACAGAAACCCTGCATTTATTTCCCATCCATAAGATTTGCCTTCAAATTAGCACTTCTAGTCCTGCCTCACACTCTGCCCTCAAATTTTTTTTCACAATCTGGGACTCCAAATCTCTTCTCTATTGGGTTTCTTTGCTGAGGGCTTCACCTGTGTTTACCACCGCTTCCTG
>NW_008238464.1:12668163-12675057 GCF_000691975.1 Corvus brachyrhynchos
CGGCTCCGAGCTGCCGCTTCTGGCCGCTTGTATACCCCAGGAAAAAGCCGGCGCCGTCGTTGTGGGCGCTGGTAACTGGCTGGGGGACCCGAAACCCTCTGCTGGGCTGTGCCCTCCCTCTTTTCCCTGCGGGCTCCTGGCGCAGGAGGGTATGGGGAATGAAACTCCCAGCTCCGAGGCTGAATTTTCTCCGCTGCCGTTGCACTTGCAAATTCTAAGTAATTAGGGTAGCCTTTTGTTTGTCCCTTCTTCCTTAAACAAAAAAGTCTTGTGGATAGTGACCAAATCCATGCACCGAAGACGGGGGGAGGGGGACGTGCTTGGGTATATATGCACTTTCTGGTTGCCTTATTTTTTTCTTTTTTGGTTTTTTTGGTGTTTTTTGTTTGTTTGTTTGGTCCTTGTATACTTGCAGGTTTAATCTCAGTGTATTGGACATGAGTTAAAGAATTGCAACGCGTTTTCTAGAAAATGTTTTTCATCTGGATGTGTTTTGACTTAAGAGCCCCCATTCTTAGTAATTGTTGGGTTTTGCAGTTAAGACAGCTTTCATGTTACACAGTGAAAGCACATTAAAATAGATCCATATGTTGTAGTGGAAAAAAGTCACATTAGCAAAGCACATTTTGCTCAAGATCTGTCAGAAAGTTATATATATGCTTTTGTCTACAAGTCCTCTGGACTCAGCCTGTTCCCGTTTTGAAAGTGCCAGAGAGTGTCAGAGGTCAACAAGTCCTGTTTTATCCGCAGCAGAAATTATACTAAACTTATTTTTCAGTTGGTTTCGTTGTGAGTTTTGTAGTTAGTTCCCTTCTCCCACCCTTGAAACAACTGTGTTACGAACTTTCCAAGTGAGGACTTCTCAAACTATCTGTTTCTAGATCACTTCCCTAGTGCTGTTTTTCGAGGAACAACCGTCAGTGTCAGATGTATATGCTGAAAAATGACCGCAAGGCTATTGGCTGCTTACTGCTGTCCTGAATTACAGACTGGGAAACCTGGGAGCATTTGAGGAAAGGAGAAAAGAGCTATTTTGCTTTGTATGTACTAGCTATTAAGTGCCAATTCAAATAATTCCACCTTTCTGGTAATGGCCAATAAGTGCTACATCTAAAGACTGATCAGTGATACTTATTCATAATGTTACTTAGGTATTAAGTAACAGGCTTAAGTATTTGTGGCATGAGGATGTGGCTGTGGTATGTGGAGAGAAGTGTCTGTGCCTGGGAACCTTTTAAACTGGGTCTGTTGCAAGGGACTAATTAAGTGGAACCACACAGCTGTGCTGCTGTGTTGAAGAGAAGTCTGGGTCCATCTGTACAGACCTGGGAAAAAGAAAGAACCTGGGTCCTTGGGTTTAAATTTTTGTGTGTATTTTCATTTGCCATTGTTGGATACACTGATATAAAACTAGTTTTGAAACCAGGGATTGGAACTTGTGTTCAGGACTACAGCCCAGGACTACAGCTCTTAAGCTGCAAAATTTTCCATTTTGATTTGGTCTACCCATGTTTTGTTTTTTTTACTGTACTGTTTCTAGTGGTGGAAAGCTACTTGGAAGAATAATTTAATACTGAGTGGTTAAAACAGTCCCTCCTTGCAGGTGATGTAAAGTTTCTCTTCTCAGCTGAAGACAGCCCTGAACTTGAGTTACCCTGTTCCTGAGTGAGGATTATTGGGCTGCCATGGATGAGGAGATGCCATTTCACCTGTGCTTCTCTCTCTGTGGTGTGTGTCCTTCCTTCTCAGGTAGACTGATGGCTGGTCAGTGGGAGACCCAAGAAAACCCAGTGGACTAAATCCTTCGGGACACCTGTGGAAAAACTCCTGGTTTTGTGGATTCAAACTGTGGTTAAGCACTAGCTGGCTATGAAGCTCTGTCTCTCTCTAGTCCAGAGCATCTCCGGGGAAGTGAGGGTGGATGAGGACAACTGCCAACTCTGAGAGGAATGTGACAAGGTGTGAATGGAGTCTCAGATAGCAGCTGCTTAAGAGGGATTTCTAAAATTCTGCCTGTCTCTGTTTTTACAGCCTCAAAAGCAAGATCAGCCTTTGAAGAAAGTTGCATCTTTATGTAAATGCTGGGAAGTCTGTGTTTGTAAATATTTCCCGCTTTCCTTAGCATATGTGGCACAACTGCCAGAGAATTAGCACCAGAAAATACTGTAATTGAAAAATTCATGAGCAAGCGTGTATGTTGTTCACTTTTCAGCACTTTCTGTGTAATACACTTCTCCATTTCTCTGGTTGTGTGGATATTTCACTTGCTGATAGGAAGGGAAATTTATTTTTTCAGGTATCCTAGGGAGAGTCTAGGACAAGTACTAGCTGCATATACTATTTGGGAATTTTTTTAGCTGGAAATCAAGTCAATTAAAACAGGAGTGTCTTTTGTTCCACTAAACTGCCAATAATCAGAGAAGGGAAGGCATGCTAAAGAGGAGAAAATGTGTCCAGCCTTCCCAAAGGTGTAAGCCTGTGCTCAGCTGCTGCAGTTTTGTCTCTGCTCATTGCAGCAGGGTTGCACTGGGTGACCTTTAAAGGTCCCTTCCAACCCAAACCGTTCCATGACTGATGCTGTGAGGGAAGTGCTTTGCCCTGGGAGAGGTCAGTGCACAGTCACAGTGCTGGTGCCCAGCAGTGGGGCCAGCCCTTGCGGGGTGGGCAGACTTCGCCATTTCGCAGTATCATTTCTTTCTGTAACTGAAAATTGGAGAAATAGTCCAGAAATAGTACCAGGTAGGTAGAGTATGAAGTTCACCTGCCAGACGCAAGCCTTCTTATTTCATTTTTTTTTTCCCTTGCCCTTTTTGTTATTGCTGCAATAGGTACAGAGAAAAATGGTGCATGATACAGCTTGCTCAGTCTTTAAACATAGCTGGTCTTCTAAAACTTGCCCCACCCAAGTGCAAATGATTTTGCTAATATTTAAGAAAAAAGTCTTTTAGCATTGTCACTGTGTTGCATACCATTATTTTTTAATGTCCCTTTAAAAAAATGCTTTACATTTTTTCTGATCTCTGCGTGTGTGTGATAACATTCCAAAACTAAATTGCCCAAAGGCAGCTTGTTCTTGCCTAATTTGACATCTTGAAAGAAAGGACTTGCTTTTTACAACAACATGTGTATTTCAACAGAAGGTGAAATGAGAACTTTTAGGACATTAATTATAAGTCTCACAAGCCTCAGTTTGTATTTTCCTCTTTTTTTTAAGAAATAACATCTGAAGAGGGAGATCTTACTGGAAATAATGAAAATGAAAAGTCAGAGTGCTCAAGTGTGAATCTTGTGAAAATCTCCCATAGCTGCATTATCTTGATTACTTTTACTTTGAAAGTGCTCTTATCTGAGATGCCCAGCATGCAGTGTCAATCATACTGTTGATTGTGGGTGGTGGATAGAAAGTCATTTCACTTCCTGTACTAACAATATCCTTAGGAACTCTGAAGTTGTTCTGCAGTCAGCTTTATCCATATTACATTAATAAATATGAGAATATTCTAGTTTATGCATTTCAAGGAAGGTTGCTGTATCATTTAAATAAATTTCTCTTTAGTATCAGCTTTACAAGAGCCTACAGCTATACATCCTCAACCTATGATCTCACTGCAGTCTAATCGAGGCTGGGCTTGGCTGGTATTTCAGCAAGACTTCCAAGTGAAACCTGGACTGTTGCAAGAAGTTTTGTTGTTGATTTAGTAGATAGTTTTGTCTCCTGATTCAGTGCTGAATTCATGCCCCAGCTGGAGGGGCATGTCTTTTAAAAAGAAGGAGTATCAGACAGGCTCAGAACTCTTATTTTCTTTATTCCACTGTGCTTTCCTAATGTGCTGTCTATGGTTAGGTGTGAACTGTAATTTCTTTAACCTAACAAACATTTAAATTGTATAAAGAAGTGCTTCTCTATTAATTGATAGTTTCCATGTGACTTGTATTAATTTGTTATTTCAGTAGTAAGTGATTGCTGGTTTAGTTAGGTAATTCATCATTCTTTGGCCTTAAACCTGTAACTAAAAGCGATTACTTGCATCGCCATACTGCAACAATATTTAGGGTGGAAAAAGAGCTTTAATGGTGCTGTATATAAACAAATCAATAAAAAAGACATAAACACAAATATCAGTTTCTTCCCTCAAGTTTGGTGTTTGAGGTGAGCTGCATTGTTCGTAGATATTAACAGTTCTTAAACTTGGCTGGGAAGCTTGATGTCCAGAAAACCAGCATTTAGCAGTAATCCTGTGAAATTCCTGACTGCTTCAACTTAAATGCAGCTGTTCGTGTAAATAGCTGATTTATAAGGTCTTACGAGGCATTGTACTGTGGTCAAGAAGGTATTCTAATCTAGGTCTCCATATCCCAACAAATTTCATTCACTTCCTTCAGTTCTAGAAAGATAATACATGGAGGATTATTTGTTCTATTTTGTTTTCTACTAATTTTCTCTTGGTCATCAAACCCAGGCAAAATTACTGATCTGTATGGGTCAGAATTTTAACAAGCATATTAATGAGCAGTTTTGAAAGAATGTATCAGATCATGTTCTGTGTTTCTTTTGAAACCTTTATTCATCTTCTTATCTTGCAAGAGGGGCTTATGGTCTGAGTTGGACCTCTTTGTGTTGTTAAATTTGATAGCTGAGAAACATTAAGAAATGTGTGTACATTAAAATGAATGTTTTAGGCTTGAAATAGTATCATGTAGCTATTTATATTTTTTTTCCCCCTGCCAAATATGTTAAGAATTGGGCTTTTTTCAATGCTATAGAAACTATTCTGAGTGGTGTTTTCCTTGGAGCCTGGTTGTTAGAGCCCAGGTTTCTCTTATTGGAAGAGAGGAGTTGGCTTGCTTTGATGCAGGAAGATCTTATTGCTTTTAATTTGGTAAGCTAATTGATGAAGGGAATGCTCTCAATTTTAGTGCTTTAATGGCTGTTGAATGACCTCTTTATTATGACTGTTAATTTACTGGCAGAATGGAGCCCACCACCCTCCTGTGTGGTGTAAATGATCTGGCTGTGGAAGTCTGGTGCTTGAGCGGTTGGGTTTGCAGGTGGTTTTTTTTGTTTTTGCAAGAGCTTTAACAGTTGAAATGGCACCACTTTTGGAAATTGCATTTGAAAGTTATCTTGGATATTGCCACATGTGTTCTAAAAACTGTGTAAGGAGTTGAAAGAATGGATTAAAGGCTTGTGACTCCAGAAGTCTCAAGTCAGTTGCGTTACCTGCTTAGCAGTCGAACAGTGTGAGAGTGGGGTTTAATGGTGTGTGTGCTTGCAGTACTGAAATTGCAGTCTTCCTTTGTGCATGTCACACTGCATTTCAGGAGAAAGATCTTCCAGAGGACTCAGTGTGCTCTTGTTTAAAATCAGAACTAAGCACCTTCCTTACAAGCAAACTTCCCAACTTTTGGAAATACTGATTGCTTCCAAATTGTTGTTTTTTATCTTCTCTACATTTCCCTCTTTCAGCTACTTGGGCAAAAACTGTGAAATATATCATGATTTTTTAGTTTAAAAGAAAACACAAACAAAATCATTCATGTCTGTGGAGTCTGCCAAAGGAATTGGTGTGTTTTGTGGGAATACTTACTGCAATAGGAGTGAGACAGCTGGATTGACTATTTGAATGTTTATTAGTTTGGTCTGTTTAAAGGACAATTTAAACTTCTCTGGTTGTTCATACTTTTCAGTATGGATTTTGGATGCTATCATAGACATTAGCCTGAAAATAAGAGATCTGCAAGACACCTCTAGTTACTGCTTGCTGTTGTCAGAGGTTTGCCAGTAATGCAGTTTATTATCTAGATATCCATCATGTTTATGGTTTTGTTTGTTTCTTTTTTAAGAGGAAAACCAGTGTGGGTATGTGTGGTGTTTATACATATGCTACATATGCTTTACTCAGTTATTCAATAGTCTGTACTTATTTTTATCTGCAGACCTTGATTCCTTGTATGTTCTCCTGCTTAATGAGTGTTTAAAGTATGGGAATGTGGAAAGAATAAGGTAAATGGGAAGTGAAACGTGGTCATGAATAGATTAGAGGAAACAACTGTTTAGTAGTAACAAAGCCAGTATTTTATTATGTGAGCTTCTTTCTTCTCAAGAAAAACCATTTGTATTTAGTCTTCCTATGCATTTGTAATCTATACATAGGATACCTGATATGTATATGGGCCTAGTTTTGTGGGTCAGTTTGTTATAGAAGTTTGAGACAGGTCCTAGATATTAAGGAGACTTTTTACTTGCTGTGCATTTAAGAGATATAGTGCATGAAGATTTTCACAGGTAAAGTAAAAATTGATGCAGTTGTACTGAGACTTCATTTAATCTCTGAGGACTTGCTTTTGGCTGTCTGTTTTGAACCCATTTGATACTGATGCCTCTATAAAACTTAACATAATTCTGGACTTTTGGGTTTGGGCTTGTTTTTCATTTGGAGGGTTTTTTTTTTTTTGGGATGGGGGGTGGTGTTTGCTTATAAGAAACAATCTTGGAAGTTTTCTAATTCCACAAAGCATAGTATTTTCAGTTTCTTAAAGGTTATGCAGGAGGTATGCTGTGCTCTCCTCATCCCCTCATACCCCCCCAAGAATATTATCACTACTCTGTGGGGAATTATTGGAAGTTGTAATTTTTGTACAACTTCTAACTTCACAGATATGGTCATATAAAAGCAAGAAGGAATGTACGGTTTATGGCATGGGTAACTGTTGCAGTGGGGATCCTGCAACACGCATATATCAAACCAGGAGTCCCGTGGAAAGGAAATATATATGGACAGACAGATTCTTGCTAGATGTTTCAGAGATGTTTATTTCTCCAGCCGCATGGCCGGAGCTCTGCTCAGGAACTGTTCAGTCACGGGGACCAAGGGTCCTTCTGCCCGCGCAGGG
>NW_008238464.1:12676517-12715526 GCF_000691975.1 Corvus brachyrhynchos
GACACAGCTGACATTGCTCAACTGTCTCGGTAATTAAATAATATTCACGAAAATATTCTTCCATCGGCATATATTTTGACTCCAGTATTAACTGTGTCCAAACGGTTTTCCAAAAGCCCTTGGTAAGAATTAAATCCCAAGACACATAGAAAAAGTTCTTAAACAACCATGCCAGGAAGTGTTTCAGTTCTTTTTGAGCTTGAATCAAGCTAAAATTTACAAATCGTTGTTCAAGAATCATTTTAAGTTTAAGATAAATGTCCATATGCGGCTCTGAGAGCCAAGAGTCTTCCCACCGTTCCTCCATAGTTTAGATATGGAATAGCAAAGCAAAACCAAGAAGAGGAATCCAAAGTTTCCAGGGTTTACTCACACAAATCAGTCGCTTAGGGATCGGGGATCGTTCTGCTCTCAATTCTCCACCATTTGTTGCAGTGGGGATCCTGCAACACGCATATATCAAACCAGGAGTCCCGTGGAAAGGAAATATATATGGACAGACAGATTCTTGATAGCTGTTTCAGAGAGATGTTTATTTCTCCAGCCGCATGGCCGGAGCTCTGCTCAGGAACTGTTCCAGTCACGGGACCAAGGGTCCTTCTGCCCGCGCAGGGAACACAAACCAACCAATGGGAACGAGGCTGAGCAGGGGCAGGGAAACCCCGTGTCTGTGCCCTCAGGGCCCCTCTCCCAGGGCTACACGGCAGGGGAGGGACCCCAACAGGTAACTGAGCGGTTTAAATGCATTCATTCAGTGACAGGAATAGTCTACAAAGTTTTGATCAGGAATCAGTTTTCTAAAATCAACTTCATGGACTTTTGAATTTGTTTGTAACCTCCATGTATGTTTTGCCAAGCAGCAGACTTCCGCTGGTGTTCATGTGGGTTTAAGATGAATGTTTAATAGAAGGAGATCGTTTTGAAAAGTGTTTTGTAGTGTTTAAATTAGACAGAACTTAAGTGCTCTGATTGCTTTCTGAAGGTGCTTACCATTTGCTGTCAACTGTGTGAGAAGCTGAGGAAACCTGTGGTTCCTCAACACATACCGTAATGCTTACATGGGTACTTGTAATAAGATGAAATATTAGTGAGCAAGATAATTCTCTGTATTTGCAGCATGTGTGCGTGCATATACTGAAAATATTTTTAAAAAATTTCTTTCTCAGATTGTTTCTGAGCATAGCTTTTCAGTTTGGTTTATCAAGCTGATCAGGGGATAGTTGTAACCTACCAAAGACAACAACACTTATGAACTTAGGAGGGAAGTTCCTTCCCTTCTCAATAAATTAATACAATACTAGTGTTCAGTCTCTGATTAATTCAGGGCATTTTTGGTAATCACAGATCTCTTATTGCAGATAAGAGAATGGCATCTGCCACATAACAGATTTTTGTGGAGTCTTTTTAGTGGCCTTTGTGTGCAGGTCATTGTGGTGTGCTGGTCTCCAGGCAGAAAGATCCAACTTGCTGGTAAATGCTGGAAATGCAGCAAATTGCAACTTTGAGAAACCGAATAGCTTTTATCAGGTACACAATTCTTGGGTTGGCTCTTAGAGTGGAAACAGATGGAGTTGAGTGTTTGATGATAGAAAAGAGGTAGTTATTTCAAAGTTCCTCTGAACCTTGATGAAATGCCAAAATCTGCTGAAACCTTTGAGCTGTGTAGTCGAAAGCTCAGTAGCATTGGCACTGTGGGGAATGCCTCACATCCTGTCCCTGTACTTCTCCTACCTCAACCCATATAGAAAGGAAGACTTCCCCTCTGCCACCAGCCGTACTTTCCCCCCCCCACTTAAATCTGTTCATTTCTGAATTGTTAGATTAATTGAAATGTTTAAATTCCTCTTACTTACTTAGCAACAGCTATTAACTGATAAATGAGCTAGGGAATACGTTGTCATGTTTCTTAGATGCGGATTTTCTGAAGAACTGTACTTAGTAATGAGGGTTTTTTTAAAGATTTAGAGTGGCCTATTTTTCATTGTGGTACAAGAAAGAGTGAAACAAATCTGCGTGTCTGAAAGACAGAAATAGGTAGCATAATAGGGAAATCTACTGCAGTGCTTGAGAGGCTGTATCCCTTTGGATAGCTAGTAACAGTGGATGTTCATCCATTCTTGCAGTCATTTCTCTAGCTGAATGACCTTTCAGAAAGAAAATGGATCATGATCAAAGGTGTTCTTGTTGTTGTGATTGTAGGTGGCCTTATTGGCTCTTTTATTTACTCCAGGCTCTTTGCTGTTCTGTCCATCATGTTTCTGAGATCTAGACCATTTCTGTACTCACAGTACAGAAAATACTCTAGACTTCTGCAGTGCATTTGTGTCATCTACAACAACAGGGTGTTTAATGTTCTGGTAATAGCAGAGAGGCATCTGAGAGTTATCTCTGAGCAGTTTGGCAGAGAGTCTAAGAATGCTTTTGCTGGTGTGTGAAGGTGAATTCCGTTTGGTTTTGTGGAAACTAGCATAACCTACTGAGACGAAGACAGCTTTTTATTTTTTAATAATGGAAATTCATGAACTTCATTTTAAGTTGTGGTTTGATTGTTTGGGGATTTTTTAAATGGAAAAAGATCATGTAATCATGAAACTTACTTGAGACAATACCCAGAGCCTTTTAACATGGCCAGACTTTTTAATTGTAGAGTAACAAGTTCTTCGTCCTCAGTCCTTCTATCATATTCTCTCTGTAAGAGACTTGCAGTCAAGTTTGGACAGCTGAAGGAGGGAGGGATCTGTCAATGGGGAGCATGAAAATACAGTAAATTTGTTTAGAAATGATGCACAGTTACCTACTGCTTTACTTGAAATTGCCATTTCAGTACTTTTCCTCTTCAGTAAAATATGTGATTGTTCTCAAAAAACCTTCACGAAGCTATACAAACAGATTATTTTGGATTTTTTTCTCTTGAGATAAAACATGCTTAGTTACACAGTTGCTTTGAAGGCTTCCAACATAAATTATGAAATAAAGCAGTGTCTCCCAGTTTCCCAAATACATATAAACTAGTCAACGTTCTTTAGGAAATAAGTTTCTGATTTGGTTCAGTGAATACTGTAAAAAGTTACTGTTTGGGGATAGCAATACTTTATTTGGAAGCTGTGTATTTTTCAGTAAAATACTCTAATATTTTAGGCTAGTATCACAGAAACATGATTTAATGATAAAGGAAGTGAAATGCTTCCTACACAGTGTCAGTTAGTCATCACTATGTTAATTTTCTTAAACAAATTACATGCAAAAATGAGTTTGTGGGTGTCTAGCTGGCTGATATCTGATGTAGTGAATTATCCAACTCCTGATGAGTATTTGGATTCTAGATAATGCAGTAATTACAGTATTGTAAATGGCTTTATTTTCTCTACAATTACATATTTTGCTGACCCAGAAGCAAGCAGAACATTAGATTTTCAGCAGAAGCATTTGCAGTTGTCTCCTTTTTTTTTAAATGGAATAACAAAACATCCATTTCACAGCCATTCTTTCAAGTAAAAGAAAGATGCAAACATACCATGTTGATATAAAGTAGTGTTCTATTGGGTGTTTATATGTGGAAAGAATTTTAGGATAACAGGGAAAACTTGAAGCTTCGTGTGTCTGTTAAACATAATTAATGTTTAGAATAGTTAATTCAAGATTTAAGAGAACTATATACTTTAAAAACCAGATTTTATAAACAGTTTGTAATCTGTTTCTTACATGAGTACTTCGGTCAAGTGTCTTTATTTCTAAATAGAAAGGCTTCTGTAAAATTTTAATAAGTGTCTTGTTCTGAGGCTGGAAGATATGATATAAATACTGAATTCTCTTAAATGCAACTCTAATGTCATAATGCTTCTTCTAAATTTAAAAAAATTGGTAGAACACAACTTTTAATTTCCAAGGTAATTTTTTCCCTTTAAACTACGTATGCTTAGTATGTATAAGAACTTTTTTACTTCTTACTCTTTTTCCCTTTATCCTGTTTTGTAAAAGGTAACACTGAACAATTTTCTCCCCTGCTTATAAAATGGAAACTACAGTGATATATTAGTAAAATAAGTTTTTTCCTACACTCTTTACCTTCTGGGAACTCGATGTTTTTCCTGTCTGCTGGGGAAGATTGTTATCGCGACCAAGGAGCAGGGCTGTGCCTTTTCTGACACTGTGGAGACCTGAGGAGTTTCTGTGATTACTCAGTCTCTTGTTAGGGAGGGGTTTAAGACAAGTCTTTTGTTGCTCAACTGAATTTCTTCTGTCTGATTCAGGAAATCGTCATCTTAACAAATATTGTAGCCATGACCTGTTATGTCAAAGGTGTTGGTGCTTAGAATATGCAAGTAAAGATGCATGTGGCTCTTTGGTGGTGGTTTGCTTCCTTGAAGCCAGTAATGGGTCTGGGTTGGCAAAGCTTCAACACAGAATCCTATCAAGCAAGGAACTGGAAATTTAGTGCATTGAAAATTGGGAGAACTAGTAACTTAATTACCTCTTTAGCCGTGGGTTGCTTCTATACCTCTGTGGAATTGTATGTCAGCTTTGCCTCTGATGATGAATAGAACTAACCATATTTCATGTAAGTCTGTTTCTCATGAAACAGACCTGATGCAGAAAGGCTGAAATATTACAATGACAAAGACTTTATACTCTTTCTAGTAAGACCCAGAACACAAATATTTGAAAGCCCTTGTGGTATACAGAGTTGTGTCAAAAGGCTATAGCTGTGTGATTCTGTAAATTTTTCTTCATGGCAGTTGCAAGCACAAAGTATTGTTTTATCTACAGTGTTCATCATAAATAATGTACTGAAGTGTACAATTAGATCTCTGTTTACAAAATTAAACCCACTACCTACCCAAAACGCACAGATGCTTTCAGTGCTTCAGAAAAGTAGAAGAGATGAATGGAGTGAGGTGAGTCAGCACCTGAGTGTGAGGCAAAAAAATCCAGAATATGGACTACTTATATAGTAGGCCAGCCAGCCATTTGAAACATTTGTTGGTAATAAAACTTCATAAGGAAATATATTTTTGTAGCCAAAATGCATCCTTGCTGACCACTTGAATTTCCTTCAATTTCTGATGATTATGACCCACTTACAGCTCTATAATAGAAAGATACTGTCAGTGATGAAGATTGATGATGATTTATAGCTTATAATTGTCTAAGGTGATAACACAGCATACAGGTTTCTGCAGAATGAGGGGAGAATGTGCATGTTTTCTTCTAACTGCAGACAAAATAAAAAATTCAGTTTGTCTGCACTTTACCAGCAGTAATTGGAGACTACTGTCGGTATTGTGTCAATTGGTACAATCACCCTGCAGTTCAACCTAAAGGTGTTGGGCTGGTGTAGGCTCCACCTTAAATCCAGTGCTGCAAACATCAAGTCTTTAGTAACCTGGTTTATTTTGCTGAAAGCTGACTGGGGAAATGTTGCATGAGCAATTTAATTATCTGATTAGAGGGAGTGGAGATGAGCAGCAGGGAGTGGCAACATCGTGGTGTACAGTCACATGCTCTGCAGTGACTTAAAGGCTTTAGTCCAGCTGACTTCCAGTGAAAATTAAATTGAAGTATGGAAATAATTTGAAAATCTTTATCTCCTGTTTTCATAAACAAGGATTTTGAATCTAAAATGTGTTTGGCCCTCTTCTGAGGACAAAATGGACATGACATTAATATCAGAGTGAAAAGAAAATTACTTTGCTTGTTTTATTTTTTTGCTACCAAAAAATACTTGACATTTGACTATCTAGGAGAGCATGTTCTCTTAATCAGCACTAAATTAAGTCATGATGTATTGTAGCTGGGTCAGCCTCTCTTATAGGTACCTCTGCCTAAAACCTTGGAATTTTCTGGTACATTTGATTGATACTGGCTGCAATTTTTCATGGCCAAGTTTTCTTTGAGTTCTTGGGAAATTTCTGTGAGGACTTTTTTTGTACATCTTATTTTGATACTAAATAAAATTGGTTGTATACCTTTCAATACCGTATTGCTAGTAATTACTGCTTTTTAAAATGCTTTGGAACTTTGCAATGAGTTTTTTTTTTAATTTTTCTGATTTAACTTTGTTAACTCTGGATGCCCCATCCCTTGGAGTGTTCAAGACTACGTTGGCTGGGTCTTTGAGCAGTGTGGTCTAGTGAATCATGTCCCTGCTGATGGCCAGGGGTTTGGAACTAGGTGATCTTTAAGGTCTCTTCCAAAGCAAACCATTCTATGATTCTATTTATCCATGAAATTTAGCATTAGAATGTTATCCTGTATGGTTGTAAGGAATGTGGGCTAGGATTGTGTACGTGTAACACTTAATTAGAGAAATCTGAAATAATTTTACGGAGTGATTTGGTCTTTACATTTTATATTTTTTTAATAGCTTTTGGGGTTTTTTTTTTTGCTTTTACTTACTGTTTTTTTTTTTTTTAAGAGAAGGCAAAAGAAAAGTGGCATCCTAGTGTTGTCTGTGTAATTTTATCAGCTGAACTGCATTTTCCAAGTAATTTTCCTGTGGGAGTCAGCATTAGAAGGGACTGGGGTACCTTGTGCACTGGGTTTAGGTAACATTCCCTTGCCAAAGGAATGTTTGGATTCAAGAACTTGTCTCCAGATTCTGGAGGGGGGTGTGTTGTAATTTACTCTTTCTGGTGCTTGGGCCCAGACTTTTCTGAATTTCCTTAACCCATTCGAGTGTTACCTCTTCTTACCAAAAGTCTTTTTCCCTTATCGTTCTCCACACGAGCGATTCTGGATTCAATTAAATAGTCAAAATCTTCTTTATTTACCAGTTTCTTTCACTATGCTATTTCTTACCCTAGCTCCAAAGCTTGTCTTGCCTTTAAAGCCCCAAGCATTCAAAATGTTTAGCATGAAGAATCTTCTCTCAGGACTTGCAGTTGATTGAGACTTCTAATAGCTGGGCACTTTTAAAGGTCAAGTGACCTAAGGCATGACATCGTGGATGCTGGATACTCCTTTTCCTGAAGCAGGGGTCACTATAGTGTTTTAAATGTAGTTGCCAGTTTTATTTCTTAACACAAGGATTTATTTTCTTAATTTTATTTCTTCATTTGTTTCCTGGAACTCAGTGAACCATTTCAGTTGAAATGTAAGAAAAATCAATGTTTAAGGTTTACATGCTCAATGGAGAGTTTCTGCCTAACTAATTGAAGAATGGCAAATTCATCAACCACTGAAAGAAAATATGATCTCATAATGAAAGCACTGAATGACTTTGATTAGTGAAGTGGTTAATACCACCTGTGATTAATTACTGAAATGGATCTTGGAGTAAGATGAGGATACAAGATGATTTTTGTAAAACCTTGGCTTAGGTACTACTTTATTAGAAAGGTGTAATATGTAAATAACAGCAAAAAAAAGATGTCTGTACTTTCTGTACCATAAATTTAAATACAAACGAACAGGAACTCAAGAGCTTGCAGGAAGAGCAGTGATTTTTGTTTTTGTAGTTGTATTTGAAGTTAATCAGTCTGGGGTTTTTTTAATTCAAAGCCAGAGTACACATAACAAACTGTGACCTGAAAAAGTATCCTGTGAATTTTGGTATGCAAGAGAGCACATTGTTTTTTCTCTGTGACTCATGCAGCTAAAACATCTTATCCAGCTTTATTTTTGAAGACAAGAGTGTCTAGCAAGATTAGGGGATTTTTTGTAGTGTTTGATGATAGTTGTCCAGGTGCTGATTAAATTTTAGTAAAGCACTAGAAAAATGTGTCTCCTTTTTGAGATATTCGGATAGTTATTTCCCTTTCTGATTAGGCTGTGAGTTGAGGCAGAAGGACTGTGATATAGTAGTTAGGCATTTTAAACAGCAGAGCTAGCTTTAATGTACAGTGTCAGAAAAGGAATTTTCCGTTCTTGAGTACGTATTATTCAAGGCTTGAAGTTTTGGAAGGAAAGCAGGAACACCTTATGACCTCCAGCATATTCAGGGTTTTGATTTTGAGGTTTTTTTCTTTTAAAAAAACCCTGGCATTTCAAATGCATTTTGTTCTTATCTGATTTATGTTCACAGATCCATTTCCTGAACTGACCAAAAATCTGATGATGGATGCCAGTTTCTTCAAGGGTTTCAAAGTTACGTATTAAAATTAAATCTTGAAGTTCATAACCTTTGCTTACTGAATGCTGGACCTCAATCTCAAAGCAATGGGAAAAAACCCAAACCTGTAAGCTGTACCTTGATTATGGCACTTCTTGTAATGCAGTACAGGTTGTGCACATGAGATGGGGACTTCCCTTAGAAGGCAAGAAGAGACCAAGGTTTTTAATGTGAAGTTTAAGATGCAGTGGCATCAAAAAAAGGGATAGTGCAGGGTCTTGGGTGTTACAGTCCAGGTTGCAGTCACCATAAATAGGCAGGTTTTTTAATCTGGGCATGACAATGGACACAAGCTTCCAGTTTATTAGAAGTATGTTGAAAATCTAGTATGGTGCTGGAGAACAGCCTGAGTTACTTAAAAACTGACAACATGTATCTTACTCAAGGAAATTGAAACGCAGACCAAAATTCAGTGGATTTTTAATCTTAACAAACTTGAAGACTTGGCTGTGTTTGAAATAACAGTAGCAGTTTCTAACCTTTAGCAGTATGTCTTGGAACTTTGTTTTTACGTTTACTCTTGTTTGGTGGCTTGTTGTTGGTTTTTTTGTGGGGTTTTTTTGAAAGATATTTGCTTAATGTGAAACAAGTTACTGGCTCAGTGTCGGTGTACGTGGAAGAAAGCAGATCAAAAATAAAGTTGGATTGTGAACTGACAGACCCTTTTAGTATTCTGTCCATTCACCGTTTCTGAAGAAACCAAAGGGTACATTTGGATTCAAAACCAAAACGTTTTGAGTTGTATGGTGGCAGAGTAAATCCTAGTCAATCATAGGATCTGTAATCTATAAAGTTCTTAAATAGTCACAGGGCAACTGAACAATGGAACTTTTGATTCATACCTTTCAGGTTAAGTACAGGAAAGAATGGGTTTTGTTTTGTATTGCATTGTGTTTGCAGGATACTCAAATGAAAATATGTGGCTTTGTTGCTAGTTAAACACAGCTTTGAATCCCTGTTTTTCCATGATCATAAGATTGTTTATATAAGATATGAGATCAGGTCCTACTCTGAAATAGTACAATATTTTCATTTATCAGTTAAACTCCAGATGACTTTTGAGATTATAGTGGATAGTGTTGGAATTTCTTCAGTTGTTCTTTATATTTTATCCCTATTTTCTTTTTTAAAAAGACAATAGCTTCTTCAGTAGCTCTGGAAAAAATTACTGAGATTACTTAGATACAAATTATAATTAAATTATTATACTTAATGTCATACCTCTGTGATTATGAATATTGTATTATTTCCTGCTCTTCTCAGTGATTCTTAGCTTTATGCTTAGTGTCATAGTAGTGTTTGGAGGTAAAGCTTTGTCTGTCCTTCTCCATGGTGTAGAAAAATTCTTAACTCTGTCCATTCTCTTCATAAGGACCACCTTAGCAGTAAAATAAACTCCTTAAAATCTTTAGAGATGAAACCAAAATTATATTTACTTTTTAATGTGGATTCCCTACTTTTCTCAGTACTGTAGGGTGGTTTTAATTCCTTCTCATGGAGTTTGATGCAGTGTCTGATGGTGTGTAAATGTATCTGAGTCATAACCTGTTTTTAATGAAAACAAAAGATTGAACAACCTATTGTAGTGGAAGGTGTCTGGGCCCATGGCAACCCCCATGGCAGGGGGGTTGGAACTAGCCCTTCCAACCCAAATGATTCTGTGATTGCTGTGCACTAGGTAGGAAAATGTTTAAAAGTTCTTTAGTGCTAAGGGTATAACAAGCCTCAGTGGCTATTTCTTCCAAGATACTCCTCTTGCTTGGGGCTGCTTTTGGGTGGAGACATGAGGGTGTGCAGCAGCACTGGAGGTGGTTATACAGGATGACAATAGCAGCAATTTGTGGTTATCTCTGTGGCTGTATCAGTTTTGCGCTTTTAATTCTCACAAGGAAAACTTCCTGTGGGAGGCTGCGTCACACTGATGCATGGTTCCTCTGTTGTAACCTGGCTGGAACCAGCTTGTGACTCCTTGAGCATGGGACTTGTATCAGGGCACGGTTTCTGGTTGCTTGGTAGTTTCAGAGGGAAAGATCTGTGGGAAATAAATGTGGCTAATACACTTGCAAATGTGATGAGGTCTTAAAATGAACATGAACAATAATGATGTATTGGCCATCCCTGCTGATGGGGAAAGCATCTTGGTCTTGCCAATCAAAGATTTCCATTAAGGGCTAGACATACTTTTTCCTGATTTGGGCAGTCTGCCTGTAATGATTGTTGCAGGAACATCTCTGTGTATTCTCAGAGAGCAGCTTTTAATTTGTTTCATATTTAAAATTTCATACATTTAGAGACAACCAGTATTCTTAGGTCTAGAAGAACATACTCTGGTGGTTCACAGAGGGGAAAAAGTAGTTATAGGTTACTTCTGGAAAAGTTAGGAGACCAGTAATTTCAGCTGAAGATCTTTTGCCTAGGAAGATTTCTGTTCGTTTTATTTAGATGTGCATTTATGGATTCACTGCAAGTAAGGAGAAAACTTGTGAATTATTTTTATTTAGTCATAAATTCATGTAATTTTGCTTTCCCATAACTTGGCCTTGGTATCCTGAGGTTTTGCAAAAACTGAGTATTTGTCAGTTTATTTAGGGATTGGAGTTGCAATTTCCTCATGAAACTTTAAAATTCTCAGCTGAAATTCTTTTATTTCATAAGTAGTAACTGTTGGCACCGGTAGAGTCTGTTGGTGATGAGCCTGTGTCAGTATGTGCTGACAAAATGGTGATTCATCTACTGTTCACTCCAAACCAGAGACCCTGATAAGTTAGCAGTGCTTTCCAGTCAGTAATATTGCCTTTTTAGTTTTAATAAATGTAATAAATAGCAATATGGATTTGTACCAATTCATTGCATTTTTCAAAAGCTTCTGCTTGACTTTGGCTTGTAAGTACAGTTAAAATAGTCTTAGTGCTCTGCATGCAATGTTGCTATGAATATTGCAGGCTAATTGGTACCACACAGTTTAAGGATTTTTATATATTGCCTTTATTTTTTTTTCCTTTATCATTCAATGTTTGTTCTTGTCTTCAGAGTTAGACCTCTGTTGTTTTTGTAGCTCCTTCATTTGAGATCACGATCCTATGAATATCTGTTCTATGGATGCAGTCTTCCAGTACTGTTTTTCCAAACCTGTTTACTCTTGAAAACAACATCTGTTGCTCCTGACTATCACAATGTTGCTTAGAGACGTCATGACCTTATACCTCTTTCTGAAAATGCCTTACGTGTAATTTTTGACAGTATCCTCTACTTTCAAATCAAAAAAGAAACTATTTTTTGTTCTTCTTGACTTGCTAACATGGATTTTGTAGTAGCTGCTGTATAGCCAGTTTAATGTACTCTGTGTTATGGATTGATTTCCTCCATATTCCTCCTTAGCATCATGAGACAGGGATATTGTCTGGGTGGACATGTCTGCTGTATCTAGGAACATGAGGACAGCTGTACCAAGTAGGGACAAAGTCTACTGGACCCACTTTCCTGTTTGTGGAAGTAGCTGAGGAATAGTTCTGATAATAATAACTGAGAAATAGTTCTAAGAAGCAGGAGAAGTATAATGTAATTTAAAAAATATTATTTCCCTTCTTTCTTTTACTTTTGATACAGTTTTTTAGTAGAGAGAAAGGTAGGGATATCTGAATTATTTGTGTTTAAATTAATTAGCAAATTCGTGGCAGGACAGATTTTTTTGTGTTTTTAAGCTAACTGTATTTTTGAACTTCTGCCTTTGCTGGTATCTACTAGCAAAGTTTCATACCTGCTTTTAAGAAAATGGTGCTATTTTACAGAGCTGTCTAACTGGCTTTGTTATAATTCTGAGAAATAACTGGCCCTCTCCATTTTATGGATTCATGATAGTGTTTTATAGTCTAGTATATAATAATTCTTCGCGTTACATCTTTTCTAAGCTCAAGTCTGTCCTGATTAAATTCACTAATATTTTGGGTCAGTATCTCTGACCAGCCTGTTCTTTGCTCTTATGTTCTAAACTCTGCTGGATTCTAGTTTGGGTGGGATTACATGAAACTTTCAGTTTACCGTAACATAGAGAATTGAATGACACAGGAGCATCGTGTGAGTGAAAAAGAGCAAGCCATTCCCTTTCTAGTAATTCCGGATGTTTTATTTACTTTTTTGGTGGTGACCACTGAACTGCTGTTTTCAGAGCACAGCAGAGCACATGATGCAAGTGATGATCTCTGGCATGCCCAGAGCTTGCCTGTGGGTCATGTTTGTTGTGTGTGGGGAGTTTGTGTGTGTGTTCCCTTATCTACAGTGACTTTAAGCAATTCAGTCTCCTTTGTATGGCTCTGTGCAGCTTTGACTAAGCTGGGTAGTCTTACATCACTGACAAAATTTGTTCGTCCTCTTGCAGATCACTTAAAAAAATTACTAAAAGCAACATGAACAAAAACTACAACCAAAACTCCTAAAACCAGACAGACTGAACAGCACAGTCTATAGTGTAGATGCCAGTGAGATGCTTTTGGTATCCTTTCAATATTTTAAAACCTTTTTATTTCTGTACCTTGTTTTCTCCTGACTGGGCTTTTAGAGAGGAATTATTTTTAATCCTATGACAGCATAGTTTCTTGTAAAAGTTTTGGTAAGAAACACCATCAAAAAAGTAAGAAATGCTCTGTGGGGGAAAAAAGTATAGTGTGTTGTTCAGATAATTCTCTGTTGAGTTACAAAGAATTTAACTCGGGTACAAGACAGAAGCCTGCAGAAATCACACTTTGCTGTTGCTTGCTGTGTTTTACTAATGCCTTATCTTCTGTAGTGTGTAAGTTGGTAGAAACTAGTAGTCATGTACTTGCCTTCATTTTCTCAGGACTTTTGTGGGGCTGCTGTAGACATTATTGTATTAGCCTTCATTTTGTGAGATAGCAAATTGTTTTAAATGCGGGATCATACTCTGCAGTAGGAGTTGTTTTAAAACATAGCCTGGTCTTGATTTGTTGAAGGTTGTGGTGGGTTTTTTTCCTCCCTCTTGCTTTTGCATCAGTTTGTGACTACAATTTCTACTGATTCTCCATTTTGTAAGAAATTACTCTGGTATATGGGAATTTCTAGGTTTGTCTCTGAAACTTATTTTCTTTACAATTTTATAAAATGTTCCACTTAACTGTTAGTGTCAATGCAACATCGTGCTGAGTGTGTTTATTGCACATAGATTGTTACTCAGGATCTGTAAAGATTGTGATTGCAGATCTAAATTATTTATTTTGACTTCCCAGGTCAAATACTGAGGCACCTTTTTGATGTCCAAAATTTTCTAGTTCAGTTCTTGACATGTGTTAGAATAGCAGCATTGTGCCTTTAAGGGAGCACGAAAGACTGTATACAAAATGAAGTTGCATGGTCCTGTTCTTTAGAGAATGACCTGAAATAAAACCTGTCTTGCAGTGTGAGCAGTGGGTCTGTTCTCACAGATGCCTGGCCAAAAGCAGATTTTACAAGCAGCCGTATTTTCATTATGTAAGTGCTCCTATACCTTGCTTATAAGACACAAACATAATCCATTTTATGAGCAGGGATACTTACCAGCAAAATTTGAGTATGTTTTACTCCAGAGTTTGGGGCTTTTGTGCGTTTGTAGTCTTATGTAAAACAGACCGTAGAGTGTTTTGCTTTTATAAATTATTAAGTATATTTATTGCTTAATTGGATAGTTGACCTTGTCTTTCTAGGAGGAAGCTGTTTCTCAGTATGACAGTCCTATTTGTTGGACTCCTGTCCAGCCAGTCCTGGATTTGTTGGACGGTCCTGTCCTAAAAGCTTTTTCAGATCATATTCTGACTCTGAGGCTTGACGTTTGATAACCGCTGGGCCCAAACCTGTTTGCATGTATCGATAATGCTTTCTGTGTTTCTTCAGTGTGTTCATTTTCTGTCTGTGGCTGTATTCGTTTTCTTTCATTTCTCTAAGGGCTTGGGCAACATAGTTCACTTATCTGGCATTGACTGGGTAGGAACATCATTTGCTTTTCTCAGGCGCAAGGAAGCAGCATGTCTTTTGTTCTGCGTTAAAGCCAGAGTTACAGTGTTGCTTTCCTTATTTCAAGAAGAGTTCTGAGCTGTGAGTGAGCTTTTTGAAATGACAAGTCTTTGCTAATTGGGGTGTTTTTCAAGGTAACTTGTGCCAAAATTGAGATTATTGGAAAATAAGGGCATGTAAGGTTATGTTGTGAACTAGATTTTACCCAGGGGCCTGGATCCTGTTTCAGGATTTTTTAAAAAAACCCCACTTCTTTCTTTATATCTTGCTTTGGCAAAGGAGACTTCAGTGTAAGATTCAGGCATTCTTT
The DNA here is from genome assembly GCF_000691975.1 of Corvus brachyrhynchos. NCBI lineage: Eukaryota > Metazoa > Chordata > Aves > Passeriformes > Corvidae > Corvus > Corvus brachyrhynchos. Next base: position 12,690,938 of record NW_008238464.1, read on the forward strand.
GTAATCTCCTTTTGCTGTTGTTTTGTCACACCCGTGTTCACTTACAGGAACTCAGCTGTGCTCAGAAGAAAATACTGCTCCCAGCATACTGTGTGGGCTGGCTGATTGGAGAACACAGCAGGCTGGCATCTTAGCTCAGCTGTGTGCTTGATTTGCTGTAAATGGGCTAATTTAACCATGAGGCACTATACTGCTGTATTTGTTTGCAGGGAAGCTACATGGGGGTAAGCCTGAGTTGCTTGCAGTTTTTGGTTTTGTCCATTGATTTGTTGTAGTTAGAAATAAGGAGGTAACAGTTGTGAAACACAACTTGAATTAAAATGCAGAGAATAGGTAAGCCTGCTATTTTGTGAGCTGCTCAGTTTGTGTTCAGCATTTCTGGATGTTTTTAAAGTATAATACAAGCTCAGATTCTTGTGTTTTGTTATTAAATAACTGAAAGAGGTTTGTCATCTGTTCTGGAGAGTCTTAATAAAGATTAATTGATATAAGATCTGTGCTTTTTAACCCTTTCATGCAGAGAGACTTAACAAGCTGAGTATTCTGGTACTTCAGAAGAAAGAATAGAGCATCAGTCTATTATTACTATGATTGAGGCAAATTAGGCTGCCTTAAAGGTGTCATTATAAACCCACTCTCTTTTGGTATTTGGGCTGTTTTTTCCTATTTGAACAACAGAAAAAAAAAATTTCAATAATTTTGTAGTTGCTGGACTTCTCTTCTGTAACTGAGACAAGCACTAAAAATCCTATACTAGCAAAATTTGCATATCAGTCTGTTCATTAAAAGACAGAAGTTTGCTCTCCAGCCTTATCATTCTGCTATTTTGTGCCATATGTAGCCAATTAAAAAAAACAAGGTAAGAAAGTATTGCTTGCTTTTTGTTCTATATAAATAAATGGAAGTGAGCATAATAGCAGCCAAAGGAAACATTCCTCTGTGATTGCAGCAAGGTTTGTCCAAAATAATAGGGTTTGTGTTTTGTAAATGTTTGGTTTGCCTCTGATGTTTAACATTTTAGGCTCTTGAATGTATGTGGGTGTATACCAGGCCAAATGTAAAATTTCAAAATCCATTGGTGGAAGTCTTGTAAGACGGGACCACCTGCTGTGTTTGCTCGGCTGTTTCAATTGCTCTGTTATGCAATTTCTTCTGTTGCAAGTTGAAGATGGAGGAGGTCACTCGGTTAAAGTATTACTTGGCATTAAGTGTTTGTGCGGGTCACCATCTTCCTCATTTGGGAACAAAAAGTTTTATACATATGACTTCTAAGTCTTTTGGATCCACAGAATGATGGATCCTTCTTTATGTGGATCCAGCCAACTGGTGTTTTGTGCATATTTATTCTCAGGCTTTAACACTGGAGTAGCTGTTGAGGCTGTGTATGAACCTAGCCCTGTCACTCTAGTCATAGCTGATTAATGAAAATTGTTGAGAATAATAAATTCTTTAGGTTTTTAATGTGTCTTTATGTAAATATTCTTGCAGAAGTAATGGGTACTTTGTTATGGGATTTTAGGTAAACCATGCAGAACTGTATGGTAAATGGTAATAATTTTGGCCAAAAAGCATCTGAGTCAGCAGGGGAGATGATCAGAAACATTACTTTGTGTTGGGTGAGAAACTTCCTTTCAAAGGACTTTTCCTTGTACTGAGAGGACAGTACTGGTCAGCATACCTCTAATTTTACAAACAGTCTTGTGTACTTGTGAAAGAAAATAAGATTTGTGAACATAATCCAAATGATTTCATTGTCTCTGTACTTCAGTGTGTCTGTGACTGTCGACTAAACCAAAAACGTAGTCAGATGAGAACGTCCAGAGTTCTCATTAGCAAAATTAGATCTCACCCTGGTCCAGTCCTTCTCTGTATAAGGCCTCTCAAACCTTTGTAAGCGCTGATACAGGATGACTCACTGATGTTTGAGACATTTAAAAAGCTTAGCTCTAGCAGCATTTCAAACAAAAGCTGCCTCGAGGAGCTGTTCTCCAGGGTAAGGTGGTGCCAGTGTGGGAGACCCAGAAATCATCCTGTGGGAACTGCTGTGTGCCCTCTTAGTCACAGTTAATGCTGGGCAAATACTATCAGTTGATGGAATGTGCCCCTTACAAGATGTAGTGAGCAAATCATGCTTTAATACAACTTAAAGTATTAAGATAAATTACAGGCAATTTAATGCCATTTTAGAGGCAACTCAAATGCATTCTGCCACCTGGGTCTGTCACTTAGCATTGTAACGTCCTGGTAGCAAAAGCACTGTGCTGAGAACTCAGTAATGGAAAACCAGTGGGTAAAGAGAGCATAAAAACTGTATGGAAGAAGCCCTGGGAATATTGACTGTTAAGAATATTTTTAAAGATCTTATTTTGTCCATCTCTGAGCTGGGTTCATATAGGAATGACAGCTTGAGTAAATCCATCTTGAATCAAAAAATTTAACAGATCTAAATAAGAGGCATCTTCAGTTTCCACAAAGAAAGCATCTGTAGCTCATATTTTTTCACACTGAAAATAATGCTGCCCAGTTAGACTGGATTTCTTTTGCAACATTAGTCAGAAAATACTCTAGTGGCTAATGATGTGGGTTAGTGCTAGGATGGGTGATTTAGAAGGCATTAGCTTGTGCATTCCTGGTTGTCTTTTCATAATTTTTGTAATTCCTTATATTTAAAAATCTATCTGAAAATGGATAAAAAAAATTGAGATTATGTCCAGGTGTCCATTGCAGGAATGGAGATGTTAATCTTTCGAAGAGATAATTTTAGTTTAGTTTTGTGGGGGTTTTTTCTTTTTTTTCCCTGTTTTTTTCTGTGTGTTTTTATTCTTAAGCTCTTAGTTGTAGTCAATCCACGTCCTTTCTACCCCAGCCCCCAACTCCAACACTGGAACGGCTCAAGGTCAAGAATTTGGCTGTTAAAGGAAACTGTTTTGTTTTGCATTAAGATTAATGGAGCTTTAAACTAACTAGGAGGGAAGAATTGTTCTGCTGAAATTATTAAACACATCCACCCTTTTCAGCAGACAGGTTTTTATCCTCAGTAGCGCTGGAAATAAGTTTTTAATGGATTGTAACAGCAGTAAGATACTCAGTGCAAGTGCATAATGCCATTTTAAAATGAAAGGTGAGATTGGATGTGTGTAAATGTGGCAACCACAATAAAAACCTAATCCCTAGTAGTGCTCAGTAGGAGATAAGTCAGTTAGAAGTAATCTAAAGTTTATACTCCTATGCCTTTTTTCCGTGTGTATGCTTTATATTTGATTGCTCTAACAATGAGATATTTGAAAATGTGAACCATAGTCACTATGATTTGGTGGAAACATGGAGAGAGAAGGGCCAACATGCAAGGAAGGGCCTCTGAGCCTTCCTTATTGTCTATTAAAAAGACATAACGGTTCCCACCTTTTGCTCTAAACATCTTCAGGAATCCTTTTGGGAGCCATATGGGAGCTGCTTAAGTAATTCTGGAACAGAAAAATCTCAAAGTAAAAGTCAAGGAGGGGTGTTTTGTCAGCAGCATATTTTTCATATGTGATAACTTCTGATGCTTTTTATTCCCCATTGCCTTGGAGACACAGGTTGGTGGGCATTCTGTCTGGCTTATACAAGCCTTGAGAAGCATAACCAGCAACATGGTTCATGCCTTCTCTGTTTAATTCCGTGTACAGTACTGGAAGTAAAATATGGTATTGCCAGTCCGTTCTGGCTCAACCCTCTGTAACTTTGGCTGACTACAACAGGCAATAACTTGCTAGTTTTCCTGATGAGTAGGAGTTCACTGCATGTGTGCTGACCACAGAAGCCTCCACTGTCATTTTTCACTGAGAGATTATGCAGTCCAGAGATGAAATGTTAATGTTTCAGCCAGATACTTCCAAATTCTTGAGGACATTTTTAGTCGGCTCACTTGCATTTATTACTGGCTAAAGTATTAACAATATCCTCTGCTGTGCAGTACTTTGGAAGTATAATTACCTATTTTTGTTTTCTCCCTTTAGGACAGGAGATAACCTTAGTGAGTATAAGGCAAAGACCGACAGTTGGGGGTTTCTCCTGTACTGAAGTTTTCTAAGGAAAATAAATCAAATCTGAATTTGTACAGGAATGTTTGCCTTGCATTCCACACACTGAGTCAATTTATCTCAGGGGCTCTCTTTTTCCTCCTTCCCACCCTCTTTAAAGGCTTGGTGACTGGAAAAAAAAGGAGGGGTGTATGGTAGATTGTAAAAAGAGATTTTTGTAGCCAGTGGTGCCAGGAATCATCAAGGAATGCTTAAGTAGTGCCTCTTGTGACAGCATCCAGTCTATTGGAAAAGCATCATATGCCATCTGGCTTAGATTTTGACTTAATTAAATGCATGCAGCCGTCTTTAACAACCCGGCTAAGATTCAGCTGTCTTGACGTTTTGTAAAGAGCTAGAGTTCGGATTTTGTTGGGAAAGCTGCAATAGTCACCTGATTTATGTTGTTTAGTTCCCTTTCAGTGTGGTCCATGCAGTTTGCTGATATTTGAGTGACAATTCTGTTTAAATAAACTCTTAAGACTTGCTGACTCTTAGAAGTCTAATTCAGTAGGGGTTTTCCACACTAGATTCTGGGATTTTTCTTAGAACTGCAGTTATTGTGGAATTTTTTAATAGTGAAAGGAGTTTCTTAAGTTCATCCAAGTCATTTGTCTGGGAAAAAGGCAAGCTGCTTTGTAAAAGTTTGGTTACTCCACCCAAAGACTCTATACCAATGGGATTTTAACTTTGTATGGGGAGGGAGGATAGGAGGAGAATGCTTTCTTTGCTGTTAGCCGGTTATTCTTAATGCAGAGAATAGCTAGGAACTACTTTTCATGGGCAAGCAAACTATCTTGCACTCATGAGAGCCTATCTTTTTAATTACCTGTTGTTTCATCTTGCATCTTCAACAGCACCTTACCTACGTGGATAAAGGATGTTGAAAAAATTGCCGCAAATTTCTACCTGTGCAGTTGTAATTAAAAACCACACTTCTGTTGTTCTGAGTGCTAGGTATCCTCATTTTTGAGGTTTTATCACTTTGATCTTTAAAATGTAGGAAAAAAAAAAATCAAGGGAAAACAAATGCACAGAAATAGTATTTTTATTTAGCATCTAGGTGAGATGAGCAAAGACTCATTCAAATTGGCTTTTCATTTTTGCATAGAGTTTTATCAAGTTGACTAGTGATAATGGTCCAGTGTTAATTTAAAACAAGTCTTCTACTATATTCCCAATACCCCTCAATGGTCAATTTTTATCTTTTTCATCTAGCTATCAAGGATTACCCCATTTATTCCCTTTTTTTAATCACTGGAAGTGTTACGTTCTTGAAAGGCCCTTCAGGAAGAGGGAGTCCTTTTAATAGTTATATGTGCAGGCTTATCTAGCCTTTTTCTAGTTCTATATTGGAAGAAATGTTTTTGCTTTTTAATCTTTCTAGATCTCTTATTTTTAGCAAGTTATCCTTGGCCCATTGCCGCCCATTGTATGAATGGAATTCTACAGTTCTCATTACGAGCATCAGTTTGCTTAGACCTCTTTAGCTGATTCACTAAGTACAATATCCAGATCCCTCCTGCTGTGTCATAACAGCTGTGCTGCAGGCTTGGGTTGGACATTCCCCCCTGCCCCCCCAGGCCCCCTAACCTATAACAGGCACTCTGGCCTGCTTGTTGAAGAAAGAAGCTTTAGGAGCTGCTTAGCTTACCTTCACATCTCCATTTCCCTGTACCCCATTCATGTTTGAAATCAGGATTAATGAAAAATTTGCTATTTTGATGGCCTTGGTGATTGGTTCACTATCTGTAGAAGAAAAATACCACGATGAGATAGCTGTCAAATTTCCTCATGCAGTGCAGCTAAACAAGTCTTAAACCTGGCCTTGAGAGCCCTGTTCACAACAGTAAGGGACAGCTGGACTTCTGCTTTCATACATGTTGAATTCTTTGCCTCTGTCTTCAGGTGGCTGAACGAGGTTGCAAATAACATTTCTTGCAAAGGAAGCACTTACCAGTGATAAGGAAGAACATCTTCCTTCTAATGTTAATCTGATTACTGCAGGACTAATTGCCTCAAAGTAGTTGAGAATCAAGGAGCTTTAATTTCCTATTGTCCGCCTGTACATGTAAGCATCAAGATAAGAAGAGACTCTGCATTTTTAAAAGCTTGGATTGTTTGGAATTAATTTCTTAAAATCACATGCTAGTATGCATTGCTTGTGCATTGCTATTTATATTTACTGCTAAGTTAAATACTTGAGAAGCCCTCCCAAACTTTCTTGTTGTTGGATATTAATTGATTGTCAGAGCACTAGTCTCTTTCCTTGCTGGGAATGCATTTAGATTGTTTTGCTTGTGTTTTAGTGGGAATGGTGCATAGTTTCTCTGGGCTTGAGGATGACATTGAAGTGGTAGACATGCTCTTTTATCATTTTATGAAAGCATTTGTCTACATTTCTCTGGTTTTGGAGACATTTTAGAGGCGATGTAATATATGCAAACAATGTTGATAGTTTTACCTACCATGAAACAGGTAAGCAAGACAGTGTAAGATGGAGTGCTGGAAATAAATCCCCTTCAGGAAAGCTGTCTGATTGTTCTGCCTGTTTCCTCTGTGTCCACATTTGTTTGAAGGAGACTGTAAGATAGAAACTCGAGCCGGAATTAGGTTGGGATAAGACTAGAGGAAATGATTCAAGCTAGCAACTATTATTCAGTTGAATTGAAGTTGGCCACAAATTCCTTTGGCATCTCCTGTGAAGTGGGATTGTGGGGCATCCCTTGAAGACCCCAAGAAAACTAGAGAGATGCCTGAAAATGTAGCCAGGTCATGAGTCCCTGATCTGTATGTGCATCCATGCTTGGGAGCCCTTTCACAGCTGGTGGGGGTAACAGAGGAAGCTTTGCAGTTGACTGTACAGAAGATCTGACAGTTGAATCTTTTGACTGATTCGTGGCTCAGCTTTAGCGTTAAGTCAAGGTGGGTGTAAAGCAGCTGAAACCACCATTACTTGGAGTAAGACTCCCTCTCTACTCTTCTATTTGTACATTGCTTTTGTATGAAAGGTAGGGAGCATACCTTCTCTAACCTGTTACAGAGTTATTTGTACTTCACCCACAGTTTTAATTTCAGTTTCATGCTTATTCTAAGGTGTAGCAAAAACGTTTGCTTGTATTGTACTTAGCTTGTCGTAGATGCTCCCTATAAAGGACTGAACCAGTGCTTAGTGTTCGGATGAATCACAGTGCGTTTTCTTGTGCCCTTCAATTCTAATTTCTCTGGATGGAGAAACAGTCACCTTAAACTATGTTGTTGTAGTGCATGGTAGACAGGTCTTGGTGCTTGACTGAGTGTCTAAAAAGACCCTGGTGCAAGCTTTTCATTGTTTGTATAGTTAACTGTGGGTCTGCATATCTTATCTTTGGCGGAACTGACTTTTGAACCTGAAGATACTTCTGCTGTTTCAGTTTGCTCCACTTGAGGTGTCTACAAGCACATGCATATAGTTTGAAATGGGGGAGAAGGGCCCCCCAGGTGAAGATATTCACATAAAGGTAATCTCCATGACCCCTTTGTATTTCTGTTTGTTCTGTGGAACAAACACACACTTAGAGGAGGGAATTCTGTCCAAATAAACAATAGAAAAACATAAGGTCTCAAAGTTCAGGAGCCTGACCACTACAAAAAATAAGGAAGAGAAGAGCTATATAGCTTGACTTTTCTAGGATTATTGATCTACTTTCATCCAATGTAATTTGTCATGTGAAAATTTGAAGGACTTTACATTGACTACAGTTTAAATTTTATTCAGAGCATCAGCACTGCATCTTGTTTTACAACTGTACTTTGCACTAAGGAAAAATTTAATATCTTTTGTGTGGCACAATTTACTTGGTTGTGATTTTTAAAAGTGCTGATTGGAAGACACAGGACACCTACTGAAAACTGGAAGTTAAACTTAGGTGGAGGTTGAAAACAGGAAAGAAAAAACCTTTTTTTCTCTCTTCACCACCTTTTCACTTGGCTGCTGGAAAAGAAAGGGGGTCAGTGCTTTAATGAACAGCAAGGAAAGGTTTTTGAATAAGTTCTCAAATACTTATAATTTTCAAAGAAATATGCTTTTAGGTATGTTTTTGAAGTAGAATATTTTGAACAGCTTCAGTCCTATGTTTTCACAGTAGAGAATTTTAAGGACAGTAAAAACAGATTTCAGATCCTTAGGGTTTTAATAAGCTTTTGATAAGGAGAGTATCTTTGTGAGAAGAATGAGTTTAAAGCAAGGAGGTCTTATTTCTTATTAAACGTTTGGAGATTTAGACTTTAGAGAAGAATGAGGCTTCTGTCCAGTGTGGCTAGCCCTTGAATTTTCTGGATTTTGTTGGTTGAAACCTGCCTTGTGACACATAGCATCTGTGAAAGTAGATTTGCTCCTTGGGTGAAACAGAAGGTAGAGTGAACCATGCCACCTCCAGGATGCAGGTGCATTTGTTGTGGGCAGACAAGTCCTGTGGGGTTTAAGGTGTTCCTTACAGCACGGAGTACTACTCCAGCCCTTGCATCTTTCATAGGCTGTAATGCAGGCAGCTACAACATACAAACTATTTTTGTATTTACCAGGCAATGAGCACTGCGGAAACTGCAATCTCCTCTGAAACCATACAGCACGTGTGCATGTTTTGTAGGTAGGAATTTGGGCTGCAATCAGCTCCTTAAGTTATGTTGCTCAGACAAGAAAGCAAAATATAGTACAGTGACAATAGTTGAGTGTGCATATAGTATATAGATCCCTTTTAAAATATGGGAGGGCTATGACCTCGCATTCCAGAGGAGATTAAGTAGAAAGCATCAGTAAAAGCCATCTGTAATCAGATTCTCTGCACAGTTTTTCCTTTAGTGCTTTTGATCTGAGATGAAGCCAGTGAGTGATGTGAAAGTTGCCTTAGCAGAGCATGAAACTTCTGAGATTCATGCATTTGGCACATGTTCAAATGGCTCTGTGTGGGGTCAGTTGTACTTCAACCTTGAGCTTTAGGCATGCTGCTGGAGAGTCCAAGCACATTTATTTGTCCTCCACTTTCCTCAGTTAATATATTCTGTCTTAAAAGTGAAAATATTTAACAGAATGACTTTTTTTCAGTTTTTACACAAGTCAGATGTTAAATGTCGTAATCCAGATAGCTTTTCTTCTTTTTTTAAACCACTTCCAAATTCAATCTAATATTTCAGTTTGGGAGCTGGCCAGAATTAGCTGAGGAGTTTCTTATCTAGCCTCGTCATTCTGCAAGCATTCCCTTAAAACTCTCCTTGAATCCAGAGAAATGAACTGGTAAAGTCTTGCTATGTCTCAACTCTGCCTGCCCTGCATCTTGGCGAACTATGAGTTTAATAGAAATGTGCTTTAGCATTACATATCTTGGCAATGATCCTACTTTGGTGTTGCTCAATGCAACAAAGAAATAGTAAATATATCACAGTATTGCTTTCATGCCAATTAAAGCAATAACTATTTAATATTTGTGGTCATGCCATGCTATGGGACATAGCTGGATATGATCATCTGCAGCAGTGTTGTTTGTTTATCCATATTGTGCAATCTGTCCAACTTCTAAAAATAAGAGATTTTGATTGGTGTTGTGTGGCATTTTCCCCGAGTCTAAAAGAAAGCCTGTTAAATGTCAACATGTTTAGGCATTGGCCTAAAATAATTCCTTAATGCTCTCAAATGTTGCCAGTGTGTTCATTTAACAGAGAGGTGGTGTCTCTTCAGCCACAGGACAGCTGCTGACAAGTACACCTTGCTTGACTTGGTTATTTTGCTTTCTTTCATTTTCCCCAGTTGATTAATTGATTTGGACTTTTTTTTTCTTGCTTGGCACAGTACTCAAGTACAATTGGTGTACAGTCACATTCATACTTTTTGCTATGTTTTTTCATGCCACAAAAAAGTGCTTTTTTTTCCTCTAAAGCTCCTTAAAATGCTCTTTTGCACTTCCCTGCTACTGACCAAGCAGACAGGCAGATTTTGAATGCTAGACTCTGTATTTCGTCTCTTCCGTCTATCACTTTGTTTAGCCTCTGGGATGTGATCATTGGCAAACAGTGCGTAGCCAGTACAAATTATTGTAAATTTGTCAATTGCAAACCAACAGAGAGAATACCTAACTCAAATTTTATACATGGTAACCTCCCCCCTTCCCTCCAGGACAAGCTGCATATTTGATAAGTTTAGGCAAAAAATATTTCAACACTATTAGCATTGCAATGCTGTAAATAATTTCAGTGCAATTTATACTTGAGATACTTAGATAAAGGTAGTATTTAGTATGGTGCAGAGTAACAGTCCAGTGTAAAAACTTTGTTTGAAAGCACAGGGAAGGGTCTGTATTTTAGGGTGAAAGAGAAAAACTGTTACCTTTTATGTTCTTTAATTTTTCTACACTGTAGTTTCCTGATGTTAGATCTGAGTGTTTCACCACGGGAATGGCTGGGGTGGGATGGTTGTGAGCGCCTTCAAGGAGGCACAAGGCTGTGTTTGGGACCACCTGCTCAGCACCGTGTCTGCACAAGCAGGAGCACCCATGTTCCTGTGGGACCTCAGGGCCGCTTGGAGCAGCCTCCCCTGCTGGCTCCCATGGGCTGGTGGCCAGGAGCTCTGGGAAGGAGGTGACTGTGGTGAGGCCAGCAAACCTCACCATGGCCTCTCACTGGGGCGAGTTCAGCTTTGCTTTCTGGTCCAGTGCCAGGAGACTGCTTTGAGTTATACATCGACTGATGGAATTGCGCTTTGTTTTTCTACCTTTGGTAGCAGGGCAACATAAAAGCAAAAGAAAATTAACAGGTAAGGGAATACTTTTATTTAGCGTTATTTTTTCAGTTTTCTTTTTTTTTCCCCTGTTAAATTGAAAAACTATCTTTTGGAACAGCTCATACAGTGTTGTAGGTTACGGGTGGAGCTACTCTGTGAAATTTCAGAAGTTGACTTAGGATTTTGGAGTTAAAGTAACTTCTTCTACTGTGTTCTTCAGAAAATTATGATGTTGCAAAATGAAGTTGCCTTAAAGGTGTTTTTTAAATGTATCATTCACTGTACTGAAAAGATCTGTAATGTTGAAATTGAATAAAAAGTGACTTTTCCTATTAGTTTTGTTTTGCATAGAATTTGAGTACATGCTGATAAATCTTATGTAAGGTTTTTTCATCAGCAAATGAGAGGCACTTTTTTTTACTTGTCTCTTATGGTAGAAGACTAATTTTCTAAATGCATGGGGTTTTTTTTTGGCCCTATGCTGCTTACATTTTAAATCCTTTTGACAAGCAGAGCAACTGTTGTGCTCCGTCTGCATATGTATAATTAAGAGGCTGATTATATTGCCTCCTAATTTAGATTATCATCCTGAAGAAAAAAATGTGTTCCATCTGCAAAAGAAATGGTGAAAGGCAGAGGATGCAACATAATACCAGCATGGAGGAAAGCATTACCAATTAATAACACTACCAGGAGAAGCAGTAGTGTGTTCCTTATCACAAGACCATTTTTTAAGTTGCACAATTTGTAAAACTCAGCCAATTTTTCCTTGCTTTCTCTTGACAGACACTGTAAGAATCCTGAAAATTGGTTTAGGGTGAAATAGGCAACTTTTTTATTGAGGTTTGCGTCGTAATTTCCTGTTTGTGGAAAACTTGTTAAATTACATTTTTACAGCTTTAAGCCATTTTAGTGAGTACACTGTAGCATTATTAAGTACACTAACTCAGTAGTTTGTTCACTGTTTTGTGCTAAGCTCTTGGAAAATTGATACTGAGGTAGCAAGATATAGTTGTGATGCCAAATGATATAGCTGGCTCTGTGGCAGCACACTGTCTGGTCCTTTATCTTTTAGAAGATCACTGTAGAGAATATAGCATGTCCAATAGAGTTTATGCTCTGTGTATACCTCTGGAGATTTGCTTACAGTGAAGTAATGAATGAGGAAAACTAGTAGCGTTTAATGCCACTGTGGTGGCTGTGCCAGGTAGCACTGAGAGGGTGAACTTCTAAAGCAGAGCGAATACTCTTTGTAGACTTCCTGTTTTGGTCCCGCTAAATTGCTAAACAACATAGTTGTGTATTGCACCGCAAAAGTGCTTCATTCACTTTTGTCGATAACAAAACTCTCCCAACCAAAAGGTCTTTTTATTGCATGTTCGGCCTCAGTGATAAATCAGCACTGCAGAATTAGTGTGTGGATATTTCTCTGGATATTTCTCACAGCCTTTAAACTTCGTGGAATAACCACCGTACCAAAAAAAGTTCTAAAATAGGAATGGTAAAACTGAAGTATTCAAAGGTTATTTACTAAAAAGACAGTACTTTCAGAAAATTCACGCAAATTTTGAAATAATCTTGAAATACACTTAATAATTATGGTAGATAACTGATAAAGGAAGGAGGGGAAAGGAATTTGCATTCATAATGAGAACTATGATTATAAGACAGAAACTTGTGGTTTGGATAACCATATGGAAAATGAAGTGGAAATTTTATCTGTAAACTTAAATTGGATTATGCCCAGCAAGAAAAAACCTATGACAGATAATGGTTATGGATCTGCTGTAGCTCTGAAATCTTGTATGTAGCCAGCCAGTCTCTCCAAGTAACTAGCTAATATTTCAAAGTAAGAAAATTCCTGCATATTCTGTACAGGAACATAAGCCGGTGGCTTAGAGAAGGAAGGAAGGAAGAGGTACTGTCTAGCAGATACCCCATGCTTGCTTTAACTGGTGGTGTCCATGCACTTGAGAGATCTTCATGAAATGTTTTTACTTAGAGTTACTTCACGCAGCTCAGAAAATATGTGAACGCAGCAGGAGTCTCTGCAGCTTTCCTCAAATAATGAAATGGGAATTTTAGGTCTTTCACTGCCGAGTTATCTAACTTCCTGCACTTCAGTCTTACTCATGCTCCGGAAACTCCCTAATGTAAAAAACTGCGGTTCTTCCCTCTCTTGAGTGGCTCAAGAGGTATCAACCTCAGCCCACATCAGCACAATATCACAGCTGCTAGTATCTTGCTGCGTGGTGTGGACCCAGACCAACTTAAATAGACTATTGCTTTGCCCATCTCTGCCTTCCTGTATCTTGGCAAGAATAAATGTGCTGTTCTCCACAGTTCACTAGAAATTGAGAGTGTTGTTCAGCTTAGTGGGAGGAAGCTGAGAGTTTTGGGATGTGCTCCCAAAAGGCACATCTGTACTTCCATCGGATAAGAAAAATCCAAGAACACCAGTGCAACTTTTCTCCAAATTTGTATCAGCTGCTTGTATTTCTGGTGTATCTGTGTAGTGCTTTTCAAGTGCTTGTGAAGGTACAGACCCTTGTTTCTGAAACATGAGATGAACGCAAGCCATGGGAATTCGGGCTTCTCATAGTGCTTAACTGCTCTTGAGGTAAAGAAACGAAGAGCAACACAGGAAGTATAGGAGTAGCTGTCTAATAAAAACACAGTGGATTTGTACTGACTGACCTGCTTAATAAAAGGCTTGCAGTACATGCTTAATTTCAGCAGTCCTTAATGATGATATTTACTAATTATACACTCTTCTAATAGTAAAAGCAAGCAAACAAAAGCAGAAGCTCCAAGTCTACATTTAGGAATACCATTTTTATTATATGTTAAAAGGAGAGTTGTCGTTATTAATAAAGGTAACAAGATTCATCTTTTGCAGCTGAGATTGGACACATGCTTAAAAATAATTCATTAACTGGTCTTCAAGCCAATAGCTAGCTAAACAAAAAACTCTAGAGGTTTACAGATTGGTCATTACAGTGTCTGATGTTTAGGTCCCAGAGTGGCTATGCAGTTTATAGTAATTAAGTGCTTGAAATAGGTAATCCAGAAACCTCCCTGTTAAGCTGTTCAAAGAAGTATCCCAACATGAACATCTGTACAGAGAAACAGTCCAAATTCTCTGAGATTAATTCAAAGGGGAGAGTCAGGACTGCAGTAGCAAAGCAAATTTACAAACCTCAAGCTTAGGGTAAATGTCTACTTCTTCCCCCCTCATCCCTTTATTTTTTCCTTCCTTTTTTTGGGGGATTGTGAATTACTCTCCTTTTAAAACAAAGCCAAACAAGGCAGTTGCAGAAGTGGTGTTTGCTCATCTTTTATGTTCTATTCAAATGTTGAAATGCATGTCCAGAAAACAGGAGATGTTTTTTGGAGGTGATTTGACCTCCAGTCTATGACTGGGAGACTGCCCTAACCACCACGTTGTGTGTTGGGACATGCAGTGCTCCTCAACCACTGTGTGGAAGCAATCCCAGACCAGTAGGGCTGGGGTGAGAGTACAAAGGGAATGCGATGTTTATTTTTTTTAAACACACACATATGCACGCGCTTTTTTTTTTTCTTTCTCTGTTGCAGACTGTGATTAGGATGCTTTTTGGAGAAGAGGTAAATGGACAGTCTTAGGTAGAGATTTCCATTTCCAGCATTTGTAATGAGGAACAAAATGTGTGCTAACACTTGTAGAAGCAATTGGTGATCCAGAATGGAGGCATGAGGCAAAGGTGCAGGCATCTTCAGGAACCAAAGTACTGCTAGAGCTACGTGTCTCCAAATGTTGTTTTTATTAAAAAAGTTTTCATCCTAATGATTGAGTTTATGATGCAACTAATGTAATGCTGATCATAGTCTGAGATGCATAACAAAACCTTCACCAGACACTACAGTTTCCCAAATCACAAAATGTCGAATTATGCTACAGAAGGCTGGCCAGCCTCTGACCCCAGAACAAATTATGCAGAAACAGAGTAGCCTGTTAATTTGGAAAGCAGAAGGCTCTCCAGTTGCTACTTTAGCCAGACCTTCAACTTCATTTTACTATGATAAATAAAATTTTAGTAAAAGCTTTTCCTACAGTTTAGAGTGTGAAAATTAATGAATTTGGAGATAATTTAAATACAGTGCAAACAAATTTTTTCAGTATGCCACTGTTGCTGCATATTATGTAACATAGTATGTGATTTAAGTGTTTATTATTCAGAAGAGTAGATTGTTTCTCTGCTGTTTTTAGTGATTGATGCTTTTCTTGAACTTAAGATGTAGCTAAATCTTGCAGTAATATTCCTACTTTGTAATTCAGTCTCAGCCTACATGCATAGCTCTTAAGCATAAAGCAAAATTCAGGGGTTTTGTCTAGGGGATTCTTTGCACTTCTACCCTTTAAAGAATCAGGTTTCTGCTCAGAATATGCTTTTGGGGAAAGGCAGGTTGTGGTGATGAGCTTGAGGAAAGAAAGGTAAGTTTTGAATGGAAGTACTGCTGACAGTGGGCAGGCTCTACAGAAGACTATGTTGCTTTTCTCTGGAGATGGTCATGAGAATATCCCTGTGGAAAATACTTAGGACTATCAAACAGTAGGTTAAAATACTGCTTTGTTCCCAGCTCTTGCATGCTTTGGTGTTAGGCTTTTAAGATGTGTCTTCTCTGAAAGGAAAGCAGCTGTTGCATGACATTCATAAATACACAGATGGGATCTTGTGGGTCCCACAAAGTACTCAAATTCCTTAGCCCTGTTAGTGGCTTCTTTCAGAATGTCAATACAGGCAGTCTTTAAATGGTCTGTCAGTTATCAAGATGAGCAAGTTCAAAAATCTCCAATGTGGTATTTGAACATTCAACCTCCTTCCAACACCGACATCCTAAACGGGCGTGCTCAGGCATGAATTTTTCATTAGTGCGGTTGCATGCTGTCGGAATGCACGCTCCCGAGAAGCGGTTCATGTTCGCTGGCATAGGCAGCAGTGGGAGACAATAAGCTCTGTATATGATGCTTGTGTGCATATGCAGTGGTCCCACCACCAATATCAGAAAATAGAAGTGTAATTATAAATTTTTCGCTCGTGTTGTAAGAATTATTGTACAAACATTTTTTTCTCAAAATTCTACTCACTTGAATGAGTGCTGCACAGTGAAGTTGTGAATTGTGCTGCATGAGCAGGATGTGTCTTTTAATAAGTGCATCTGCACAGATGACAGATACTTTTGCCAAACAGAAATACAGATGTTTGTCAAACTGAGTCGTTTTGTTGTAATTAAATACACGTTTTTAATCGGGAAAAGCAGCTAATTGTGTGTGTAATGTTTTGATAGTCTTTATTTTTTTTGAGTCTTTGCAGTAATGTGCCTGCTCCTAGAGATAATTAGGTCAGTAACATGTGTAATACAATAAAGCTTTTGAAAAAGAGCCGCAAATGAAAGCCAATTTGGAAAATGTCCATTTAGAGTAGTAAGCATACTCTAACTTCTGAATATAAGAATTCTCCAGTACGACAACACAATTTACAGTTAAATCCATGCAGCTTTTTGAAGCGTCTATTTGTGTAGATTTATAATCCATGGTGATTTTAGTGCATTAATTGATAATTCACAGCACAATCCTGTAATTTCCTAAGAAAAAATAACCTTTGTCATTGACCCAGTATAATTATCTTACTGGTTAATTATGTCTCATTAATCCTAGGAAGAATTAGGCCTCTGAAATAGAGAAGAGGTAGCAGGATACTCACAGAGATGCCAAAAATGGTTGCATATCTAATTCAGATGGTAAATTTTTCATGAGGAAGGATTTTCTTCTAATGTTTTGCAATGATATAAAGTAATGAGGTTTTAAGGAATGGTATGCAGAATAATCTACACAAAATGAAGTATTTGAAATTACTGACATCTAGGCTTGTTTAGAAAAAAGGAAAATTTCTTTTAAAGAAAACGTTGGATTTGCTGGGGGGGGTGGGTTGTTAGCTTTTTTGTTGCTGGTGGTTTTGTTTGGTTGGTTTTGGTTTTGTGTTAGATCTAAAATACATGGTAACAGAGTACCAATGGCTAGGGAGAAAAAGGCATGGCTGGGGCACTGTGATTGATGCCTGGGGTGTAAATTGCTACAGATTAGCTCCTCTCCACAGAACTGAATTTTGCTTTTTTCAGGTTCCCAACTCAGAACAGATTTAAGATACTGGTGCTTAACTCTAACTGCATGAATGTTTCACGCCCTGCTCTGCCAGGTATGTGCCCTGGGAAGGCAGATGAGTACTATTCCATCTTGTCAATAAACTGCATAAAACACTGGTGGTTTTTTATTGACATGCTCTTTTTATTACTGGAGCATCATGAGAGATTTACCTTGATTGTATTAGCAATCTGTCTTCAGAAAAGCAGCCCCCTGTCTGACTGTACCAGGCAGCTCAGATACTGCAAGCTGACAAAAGTGGACCTCATCAGGTTGAAACTGCCATACAGTCCTTTCCAACTTGCTTTGTGAACTGCATTTGGTAATTTTAGGAGCAATTGCATTGCAGTTTCTGTCCTAGAAAAATATATTCAATGCTGTATTTAGTGTTTGCTTCGTCTTTTCATGTTTAAGTTCTGGGTCAAAGTGGAGTGAGGGAAGCTCTTTTCCTTTACTGAGACAGTAATAAACAGGAATAGAAGAGAAACTTGAGGGCAAGGTTACCCAGAACTGTTCTGTTTCTGTAATAGTATGCCTTTTTGTTTTCTTGAGGGTCATTCCACTTGCTTCCGAGATTTTATTGCTCTAAGAACAAAGAATTGAAATGGCATGCAGAGTGCACAGCAGAAATACAGCTTTCATACAGTGGGAGCAGACATCTGCACGTATTCAGTTTGAAGTACTACGTACTTAGAGTAAACGGGGTTGTGTAAATTATATAAAGGTGAATTAAGACAACTTAAGTTTTGTTGACTATTTTAGCACTGTGGGGGGAGGAAGGAATAAATGCCTCTTCTTGTTTGAACTTGGCTTTAAGTATTTGAATTGTTGAGGAGCATGGTGGCAAAGGATGGCTTCAGTCTGTGATTTGGATGCTCTGTGAATGTACATATCAATTCTGAACAGAGATGAAAAGCTAATGTAAAGAACAAATTCTGTTGTTAAAGTTTAAAGCACTCAAATTTTAAGAGGAGCTTGACCCTTCTTTTGAAGTCTTTTGTTTGTTTTCTTTGCAGAGGAATGGGTGAGGGAATCAACAAATAAGACATGTTTTAAAATTCAGCACCTTACTGAGCCTCTTTTTTCTTTAAAGTTGAATAATATTGCAAACCAGAGAAATCTTGCTGAAGAAATTGCTCTCAGTTATTATGAAAGCAGGTCATTCTTATTGTTTGCTAGATTTTTGTTTAGATGTGTAATGTTATGTTCTGTTCACTCCACTACATAGTAGTTGGTTCTTAAATACTTCTGCAGTAACTATTAAAAATAACTTTTACTTTTGGGATAAAATCACATTTTTGGGAGTTGTTAAGAATATTCTTACAAGAATTATTGAGAAATGTTATACTTTCTCACTGTCTGAAAAGTGAGCATTTGTGCTATGACAAAAATGGAAGGTCCCAAACAGCAGCTGTGGTTAAAACCAAATACTGGTATGAGTTAGTCAAGATAAGCATTCTATTAAAAATGGGCTGTTCAAGAGAAAGTATTTAAAATGGCAACCTAACACTCTGTAGAATTCCTGTGGCTTTTGGCAGACTCATCACAGAGCTTTTTGAAACTAACAGGCAGTGAAGCACTCTTTCTGGCACTGGGTCTTAATCAGCGCTACCTGTGTCTAAAAGTGTAGCTTTTCGGTTTGGGTTGGTTTTTTTTTCTTTTTTGAAACCACAGCAATCTGTAGACATAGGCATAGATGTAACTTTGTAAAAGGTCACATTTAGACTGATAGATGGAATGAAATAGGTTAAATTTATTTTTGGTAAGTATACTGTTGCCATCCACTAGGTCTGTTAATGTCTGTCTTTCAGGCGTGGTGAAGTTCTTTACAAACAAAGTGCAAATTGATGAAACTGGTCTTTTCCTTTTTTAATTAATGCACAGTCCTATTACATGATCATACAGACACATTCAGGGTAATTTTTAATTTGATTTGTCAGTAATTCCTACCTTTTCCCTAATTATGCAGTGGTTTTGCAGGCATTTGCATTGGATTGCATTCAGTCTGTTTTTGTCAAGGGTGCATTGGCAAACATGACATTATTTTCCTGGGATAGACAGGAAGGCAGAAAGATAAACCAGCATTGTTGAAAGCATATGATAGTTGCAAAGTAAAAAACCTTGAACCTTATGTTCATAAAGATTACTTTGTCAGGTCATATTTTTCCTCTTGGAAGTCTGTTCCTGTTATCAGTTTGAATAGATAAAATACAAGTTGTTTCTAGGCATAACCTCTTTATAAGCCATTCTTATCATTGTTCGTAGTAGCTGAAAGTACAAAAATGTAAACCTATAAAAATGCTTAATGGTAACTGCACAGATTGCATATGTAAACAGACTATATATATAATCATCCATAAGTAAACTTGGACATGTAAATATGGATAATCCAACCCTTTCAAACTTGTCTGGTAGGGGGTTTGTTAGAATAAGTAAACTGCATATAGAGAAAGTAGTTCTCTTTTAGCCATCTGGCTATTTCTTTTCATAGCACAATTATTGACGCTATTCTTATACAGATTATTTTGTCATTTGGAAGGAAAAGCAAAAAGATAACAAAATATGTTTAAAAACAGTGTAAGGTATCTGACACTGCAGATGGGTTCCTCTGGGCTGGATGTGCCATTAGCTTCTGTAAAATCCAAAACCAAACTCATGGCTAAAAGTAAATGGGAGTTATTTCTCAGTAATTTTTGAATAAGTTGTGTACAGATGGTCTGAATGAATGCTGTACCAAACAGCAGTAGGAAGGTGTTTAGATGTTGGTGGTGCACTAGGAAAAAAAATCAAAACTTAAGCTTACGCTTTGCAAGTGTTATTTTGGTGTGAGGGAGGGATGGGATTGGAGTTGTTTCGTTTCAGGATCAACACTACCAGCAGGCTTCTGCCATCACCCCTGCTTCCAGAATCTTTACTCACTTCAATCTTTTCCACTCTTGTCTTGTCCTTATTCTTACTCCAGGTAAGCTGGGTCTCTTTTGGCTTTGCTCTGGCCTGAGTGCCTGTTTAGGATTGTGGGAACTGTAAGAGCTAGGAAGCTTCCCTGATGGTTTTGTGCTGCTGTAGAGGGGCTCTTGCATAAAAAGATTTCCAAAGACTACAGTTTGTCTGTGTTTAGTTGCTCTGTAGAGATAAAATACATGCAGGTGTGCTGCTCTGGGTTATGTGCAAATATTATTTAGAAGTTGTAAAATGTGACTAGTTAAGTTTAGGTACTAATAGCAGAATAACAGCTAAGTTCTTGACACTCAGCAGCCCCACTTTTTTTTTTTTTTTTTTTTTTTTTTTTGATTTTTGCTACATTGGCTCTATGATTTCCAAACATCAAGGGCTTTTGGGTGTTTGTGGGATATGAGTTTTTGTTGGGGGTTTTCTTCTAATTATTTATTTCTAGTAGAAGCATTCAGCAGTGATGAAAAGTTTCCAACTTCTGTTGCTGAAACAATGGAATCACTTTGAAAAAAACGTTTAAAAATAAACATCTGTTGTTCAGTTTTTTAAAACCTACAAATCTACGTGAAGTTTCTCTTCCTGATACTTTTCATCTGGAAATTGTTATCATTAGTTTCTTGGGGAAAAGCTTCATTAAATTTTTAACTTCAAGTACTTTAATTGGTCTGCAGTCCATAACAACCCTGTGATTTAAAGAAACAGATAATAACTGTAACCTCTTTAGAAATAGTAACTGATGATTTATAATTGGAAAGATTTTCTCACAGGGTTGTGGTAGGTATTATTTTGAATGTAGGTTCAACTAAAATATTAATCAGTTTATGTATGAATTGTTGAAGAGGGAAGTGCTGGATGTTTTATTATACTTCTTAAACATTTCTGGCTTGAGGAACTTTGAAGGTAGGTTTCAGCCTGGAGTCAGTTTTTACAGCTGTAATAAATCCCCCCCAAAAATGGCCTGTTCTAGTGGAAGTGACGGCAGCCCTTAGTCAAAACAGTGGCATGGACACAATTATAAAAACAGAATAAATACTTAAAGAACTCTACCAACAGTTGGCTTTTCAAAATACTATGCTTTTTTTTTTTAAAGCAAAAAACAACAAAGAAAGGAAAAGATTGCTGGGCGAATATGCAAATATTTCAATACACTAAATAACAAGCAGTTAGAAAGGGCTGTGATAGAACCGTGTGCTATTACTGAACTCTACCCTTTAAAAAAATGTTTCCATTTTGATTTTTAAGAATCACTTGTTGACAGAAGGCAGGGCTCCTGCCAGCTCAAGATCTCTGCAGCACAATGGGGAACACTTTGAAAGAGCAGCTGGATGAGGGGGATTTCTCTGCCTGTTCAGTGGTTTTGTGACAGTGACCATGAACTGTTTCCCTCAGGTCTAGGGAAGAAAGAAACTGCTGTTAGGGAAATACATTGCCCTGGACTAAACATTCCTAAAACTTAATGCAGTTTGCTGTAATGTTTAAAGATAATGTCAGGAAGAGCAAGTATGGACAATGGCTGTGGGGTGTGAATTTATGATACCAGGCAAAAGGGAAGTTCTGGTTTCTGTGCTGAGTTAGTGTCACCAAATGCAGCAGACACCCATCTGCCTGATCGAAGTGCAGTAATCGTCAAGTTAATAATATTGGATAGTATTGCATAGGCCCAGAGTTTGCAAGTTGGTAGTCCATCATTAAGTTTTCTTTTCTTTATATGGTGGTGTTTAAAGTTTGTGTTGGGTAGTTAATGCTGATTGTTTAAGCTGCAGTCTGTGGGAAGAGGTGGTTCAGGGTTACAGGTACCTTCCATTAGCATGAAGTTTTGTGTGGAATTCCTTGCACTGTTGCAGCCATGCTGCATTGTTTTGGGCCTTGTTTCCATATATGCTTCTGAGCCAATTTGTAAAACGGAGCTGGAGCTTCTTGCCTGGCAGGTGTCCTTCCAGCAGTCTCTTTCAAAGTCCAGGTAGAGTGGGAGAGAAAAGATGTGTAGGAATGTAAAGTCAAATGCATTAGCATTGCCCAGCTTCTAGTGTATGCATGCCTTTGTGTGATGCCTTGCATATACACACCCATTGTCTTTGGACCAGTTAGGTCCTGTTGCAGTTTGCACCCCTCTTTTATCCTGCCTCAGTCTGAGCTATGAGTGTTGCTGGTGAATGCAGCCCTTGCCGCTCAAGAATGCATTTGCAGAATGTATAGCTGGAATTAGGTCGGTTCTGTTACTTTTGGTTATTTCTGTTCCTTTTCTGTTCATTCCTCAAAGTTACACAAATGCCAGGCTTGAACTGTAGAGGTTTTTCTCCTTTGTTTAACTCTTTGCAAATCAAAATAATTGATACTTTCCACATTTTATTTGTTCTGAAGATCATCTACAAAGATGGTTAGGTTTGTGGAAAAACTGTATTAGATGATACTCATAATACAAACAACCACGGAAACATTTCTTGGCTGTACAAGAAATGAATTATGATAAAATAGTTTATCACAGCTGATAGCAGAATGCTGATAAGTGGTGGTGTTTTTTCCTGTGTTTGTCTGTGGGTTTGGGTTTCCATGCTGTCTCCCACCCTGTCCAAAGAGAGCATGGACAAGAATCTGTTGGCTTTGTAAACAAAACTAGATCTCTCATATGACACAGCGTTTCCCCAACCTGTCTCCTGCTTGTTTATACAGGTGCCTATAGAGGAATGTGGGTATTTTAAGTAAAGCATCAGACCTGATAAACACAGAAGTGAAGGGGTCACATGCTAGAATTGCTCCCCATCTATACTGCAGCAATTCAAAGCTGGAAAGATAGGCCATTATTTCCCCCTTTCTGTTTATTACCAACAGGGGGAATAGAGACTTGTAAGTATTCTTTGAATGTGTTCGTGTATCTAGCCGTTAGACATTTTCTCCATGGCGCAGTTCTTCCCATGTTTCAAGGCTGTATCTTCTTTTTACAGGAAGAATTTCACATCCTAGATTTACGTGTGTGTTGTTTTTTCAATAATTTTTTAAAAAATCCTCATATCAACATTTTTAATCAGTGTCTTCCTGTTTTGTGGATGTGATACAAGTGAAATAAATTTGGGAAGATGTGACAATTAATTTAGATATTGTTATGATGGCAAAGTCTGCGCTCACAATCCTCGCAGATGCACAAAAGTTTGCTTTTGCTCTTGGCTGTAGGGAGGTCATCAGGGACAGCAGGGTGAGAGATGAAGACTGTCTAAGCAGATGCTTTCGGTCAACAAACATCTTTTTCATGTCCTTTTGAAAACACTTTTTTTGGTAGCATACCAACATCACTGCTAAGGATAGGAAGTCAACATGTTTGCACTTGTTAATTTAGCACAGTATGAGGGTATGATTTTTTAGTACATAACAAAAGCATGGTTTGAGGGCATTTCTAGAACCCTTGCTCATTCAAGATAAGCTGTGTAACTATATATGTTTGTTGAAGGCTTATGTCTGTTATTTATAAGAAAATAAGGTGTTGATTGTTTTTCTTCTATGTCTTTTGTTTCCTGCTATTGCTATAAAAATGTTAAGATGTGTGTGCTTACGGGAGTTCAGTTCCTGCTGGGTTACGTCCAGTCGTATCTGCCAGCTGACAGGGGTTGAGGCAGACCTCTTCTTCCTGACTGTTCTTGAAAGGCTTCATCTTAAAACCTCCCTCTGCATTTTCAAGGCTTTATTTTCAGCTATTGATCTAGTTTTTCTGTACACCTGAAATCCTAAAAGAAATCAATTCTAGGTAGTTAAGTAATACAGGCTTCAGTCTTAAAAGTTCGGCTTAAATCCTGAACACAGCATAGCACAGCTGACTCTGAAGATAGTGAGTGAAATACATTCATGGTTGAGGTGTGACAAATACTGACATTTTTGAGTGTATTTGCTAGTTCTAAAATGTTTATGTATTTTGGTTGGTATTTACACTTCTAGTTAAGTCCTGATGAGGTGTAAAGTTACTCAGTGGGTGAATAAATAAAGACAATAAAACTAGTAAACAGAAGAAGAGAAAACCTGAAGTAGCAGCTGGAATGGCATTGTCCAGTTTGCACAAAGAAGGCAGGGTGATATAGCAGCATATTTGAAGAGGCCTTTTCCTCATGGATATTTCTGGCTGTGTTTCTTTATATGTGTGCAAAGCCTAATGTTTTTAGTTGTTATGACTAAAGGAAGGACTTCTGGTGTAACAGAAGAAATTGTATTTTTCCTGTCTAACTTTCCCATTTCCACTTAAAAGTGTATTGTCAAGTGGAATCATATCTGTACAGCCATTTGGGGATCTGAGCATGAAAGGTTTATGTTCAGATTTATTCAGCTTGAAAAGACTTCTGCTGTGAATGGATGTGTAGTTTTTATTCTCCCTACCTGCAGGTGGTCTGAAGACAAGATCTTAAAGTCACTTGGAAGTTTTCATGAGGATGGCTTCAGCTTTGTGTTTAGGTTTTGATTTTTTGAATACTTTTTGAGGTTTTTTGATTAATGTTGTTTTGGACAGCCAGAGTCTCTTTGGAAAGCTTGCTTTGTGTGGAATGTGTAGTTTCCCTGCTGAAATTAAAACTCAGAGGGGGTAACTGAATACTCCCTGCTGTCAGTGCATTGCCAGCCTGAAGAAAAAACAAACACGCTTACTGAGAACAATGAACATTCCTTCAA
>NW_008238464.1:12715551-12738873 GCF_000691975.1 Corvus brachyrhynchos
TTTTTTAATACAGACGAAAAAAAGATCCTGTTAAGGTGTTTTGGGGCCCAGGGGTGTCTTAGCCTTGTCATTATGTTTGGGTGCCTTGCTTGGGGCATAAGGGCTGCAAATGGTTGACATCTACATTTGGAATTTAAAGTGTGTCCTCCAAGATACTTTCCCTCTCTGCCTCCTGCCATGCGTGTCCTGTCCCATCCCCGCCTCCCCCCGCCTTGACCTTCCCCCTACAATTCTAGTGATTTAACCCTCTTTTTCCTTAATGTTTTTTGTGCCACTTTTCTAACCTGTTTGGCTTCAGATACAGGTCCCAGGCTGCCTGTTCTCTTGTTCTGCTCAGCCTGATTTCAGTGTCCCTTATATGGCAGATGCTCTATACTTGACACCTCTGAACTGAAATCTTTACTTACATATAAGCAATTTCCACTGCTACTCCCTTGTTTCCAACATAAATTAAGATTTGCAGTGATATTTTAGTGTTCTGGTAAATTCTTGATGTTCAGAGGATATGTGAGCAGGTCAGAAGACAGGTCATAACTTGAAAACTAGATATATGGGGATGTAGAAACTTGCTCTGTCTTTAATTATCTGGGTTTTTTTTAAGATAAGAAGTTATGGAAATAAAGTTTCTTGATTACTATTAGTAAGTGTTTTAGAATGGTATATAAGATTAAGCATTTTTCATAGTATTCTTTTTGGCTTAGGTTTACAGGCCTGAAAATTTTTAAGAACATCTATCATGAACTTGCATAAAGAGAGCTTTTATATGCCTGCAATGAGATTGAGTGCTCTATGAGATCATCCTAAAGTACTTTCATCAAGAGATATTGCTTTTTTTATTAGGTTATTTAATTTATATTTTTGTTGCCGGACTCTTTCTAAAACCTGTACTGTGAGCTTCAAAATTCGTGAGGTTACTTTCCTCTGGATTTATCTCATTGCTGATTGACTTTGGTGCCTCAGAAGATGGCAGTTCTTTATGAAGCTTTCTGCAGTTAGGGTGATTACAAGGAATTACTCTTTGTAAATTTGCTGGCATTTAATATTGTGGGACTCAGATACTGTAGTCAATGTAAAATATAATGAAGACATAAATGAAAGTCTTTGCTTTGAAGACAAAGTGTCAAATATACAGGAAGATGTGGGATATGGATTATGAGCAAGTAGAGGAGGAATAAAGTTAAATACATAGGTCATTAAGCCAAGCAACTGAGAAGCCAGAGGCTGTGTTGACAGCAAAGGGGATAGGAAGAAGCTAGAAAGCCAAGAGATTGAATTGCAAAGTGTTCAATACCTACAACTGTACTTAGAATCATAGACTTGTTTAGTTTGGAAAACAGCTTTAGGATCACAGAATCTGGTTGTTAACCTAGCGCTGCCCAGTCCACCACTAAACCGTGTGCCCCATCTTGGTCCCCACACATCCAATGAAGGATAAAGATTTTCCATAGCCCTCCTTTGCTTGCTAATGTATTTATGAAAATATTTTTATTGTCTTTTATAGCAGTAGCCAGATTAAGTTCTATCTGGGCTATGGGCCTTCTAATTTTCTCCTTGCATAACCTCATAACATCCTTGTAATCATCGTTTGAAATCAGTTCAAACTGTTGATACTTGTTAATCTGTCTGATCAAGCTTTTGAGATTTGTTTTAAATTTTGAAAATGGGTAACTTGTGATGTGGGGTTTTTTGACTTAGGGTGGGAATTGCAAAAGCCTGACTCTTTATCTTGTGTTTTTGTCACATGTTATGAGCAACTGTATAAAAATTTAATGCATTCAAATGCATTCAAGAGATGCCTGTGGCAGCAAAATAATCTTCCAGTGAATTTCTCTTAGTATCACTGTGTTTTTAAGACAGAGCTGTTAATTAGCTGTATGGATGGTAAATTCTCCTAAATGTTATGTTTCTGATGAAAATACCTGTTTTCTAGACCAGCTTGTTAAGCAATATTTTGGGATTTCATTGCCGTGCCAGATTTTTTTGAGCTGGCTGTGTGTTAATGTTATTGACAAAATGGTTAATATTACTGGTTACCTTCTCTAGGGAACCATATTTTAAGATGCCGGCCCGAAACTCTATTTGCAAGTATGATTACACATTCAGTATTGAACTGAGGTCAAGATGACAGATGCTTTTCACAGAATCACTGAATGGGACAAGTTGGAAGGGATCCACAGTGGATCATCTGGTCCAGCCTCCCTGCTCAAGCAGGGTGATCCCAGAGCACAGATTTGCATCCAGACAGTTCTTGAATATCTCCAGTGAAGGGAGACTCCACAACCTCTCTGGGCAGTCTGTTCCAGTGCATGCACAGCAAAGAAGTTTTCCTTATATTCCCAAATTTCCCTCAAGCTTTCTAGCTTTCTCAGGAAGTCTCCTCTCTTTTATTTATTTCCCATTCTAATTGTCTCTGTATAATTACTATTTCTTTATAGTGATTTTTACTGTGCCTTCTTAATTATGTTAAGCTCTTAATTACTGTATTAATTTTTGTTGAAGCCAGTATTAAAAGCTCATTAGCTTATTTTAAAGGTGTCACTGTGCAACCTATATAATTCTACCATTTGTTACATGGTTTTATTTTTTTTTTTCCCAGATAGAAGATGGGAGCAAAGCTGCAGCTGTGGACAAGTTACTGGCTGGGGATGAAATTGTTGGCATCAATGATGTGGGCCTGTCTGGCTTCCGACAAGAAGCAATCTGTCTGGTGAAAGGTTCACACAAGACGCTAAAGCTTGTAGTAAAAAGGTAAGCTTGTCTTTAGCTGGAAAACCAAATGTGTTTCAGCCTATAAGCTAGTGGGCAACTAAATTTGCCAAGATTTGGCAAGTTAATGACTTTGATTCAGTGTTATTAATGTGCATATTATGTGGTGTTAACCTCCTCCTTGAACACAGACCCTTTATGGAAGAAGATGGAGAGAGGCAGCCTATTGATCGGAGCAGGACGCGAGGCAATATATTCTGTGAATGCTGTTGTGATGTGATGAGTCAGGACACTGTCTCTGTCTTCCTGAAGTGCAGTGCCCAAAGCAGGCTGTCAGCCCTGCTTCCCTGCCTTTGGTGTGTGGACACGGCCAGCGCTCTTTTAGCGCATATGCTGTGCGGGCCACTTGTGGTGTCAGGAGCAAGCTACATGAGAGGCTTTTGGAAAAGCATTTTCCCACTCTGAAAGTATTTGTCTCAAGCATTTCATAAGTGGTTTGCGTGAAGAGTCCTTTCAGTTATTAGTGGAGGGGAAAAGTGAAGCAGTTTATCAGAACACGTTCATGGTATGAAAACTTCTTATTTTGTCATTTCGACTTGCGACTTTTAAGTTCACGCTATTTTTGCTAACTTGAGTTAAAAATAATTTTCATGAAGTATTTTTGACAGAAGTGAACTGTTGTTAAAGTAGGTTAAATCTTGTAATTTCTGAAAAAAATTCCAATCAAGAAATCTGAACAACATGATCTTTTGTGGTAATTTCCTACTCTGGTGTATCAGAACTTTCAAAATAATTACTCTTACCAAATTATACCAGCCAGTCTTTCACATGAGAATTTCTTAGAATCAAAAAAGAATTTTGATGCCATATAAGAAATGCCAAGAATTTGAGCTTGACAGGTATGATGATCTGTAAATATTGTGACTGTTTGAGGCTGTCTTAAATGAGGACAGTCTTTTGTGAAATAGCACTGACAGGTAGGACATCACAGTGCTAGACAAAGATAGGTAAGAGAGGTGTACAAAAACGTGCTTTTCACCTTCTGTTTTAGAAGGTATTTTTGATAGAAGGAACTACAGGAACCTGGAGCTCTTTCACAGCTGATAGTTTATATCCTCAACAATAGCTACTTCTGGAAGCTCTTACCAAATTTTTGCAGCATTGAAACTAATAAATGCAAAATAAAATACATTCACAACTACCATAAATCATGTTGATGTTCAGCAGTTCGAACTTGCGCTGGCTATTTCAGTAAAAGCACTTCTGTTAGCAGAAGTTACATCAGCTGTTCCAGTCAGAGAAAGGGGGAACTTCAGGGTTGAGAAGTTTTATAGACACTGAAGAATCTGCCAAGACAGCAAGTCTTAATTACCAGGAAATGCTTCAGAGCAAGTAGAAAGATTCCCTCTTTCTTGGTGCTTTTCAATTTTATGACAGTAATTTGCTCAGAATCTGTGAATTCTGATCTATCTTTGGAAATGGCAGAAGGCTTGCTGCAGAAATACTCTCATGAGAGACACAGCTGTGTCGTTCTTGTTACTCATACCTCATCGCTCTCTGCAAGTATCTGAAAGGAGGTTGCAGTGAGGTAAGGGCCATTCTCTTCTACTCTGGCAGCACTTAGAAGACAAGAGGAAATGGCCTTAAACTGGGAGATTCAGATTAGATACTAGAAAATAATTTTTTACTGTTAGGGTGGCCAGGCATTGGAATAGGTTGCCCAGGGAGGTGGTGGAGTCACCACCCCTATAGGTGTTCAAGATGCCTGGAGCTGATGTTGGGTTTTGTGGTTTAAGGGTTCCCATGGTAGTGCTGGGTGGACAGTTGAACTGGATTTTTTAAAGGTCTCTTCCAACCTTGATGATTCTATGATTCACTTCATGTGTGTGATTTTGGAGAACTTTCCCACAGCTAGTCAAGTGTTGATTTGCTGCTGGGGATTTGTGGCCATTCTCTGCAGGCAGCAAAGCCCCATTGCTATGTGTGCCCTTGAGCACTCTGGTGCAAAACTGATGGATTTTCATCAGTCCTTTATCATCCCTCCCCTTTTTCCTTCCCTAGCTTATGTGCAACAGGCGAAAACAAGCTAGCTGTTCTGGCCAAGAGGCTGAAACAGTGGCTGTTGTTAGAGAAAACATTTTTGTCTGAAATTGATTAAGAACTTCCATAGCTCCCAAAAGAGGCACTAGCCCTTTGGGTCATTGACAAGTCTGCATAATATTAGATAAAATTTCATAAAACTTACTGAATGAAACTAGCTGGGGCTTTTGTCTGTGGTTTTTCAACTTTGCTCTTTCCTTGGAAAGTTGCCTTAGGACATCAGTCCTTTGACAGTCAGAAACCTTTTAACTTCCAGTCTCATTTTATTCTCGGCCAGCTTGTTCTCATGCACTGCTGTTGCTGTGCTGAAATAGCTTTTCTTTTCCTGTTGAAAGTTCAAATGATGCAGGTTCTTGTAAAAGCCTTGTTGCATGCTTTCTTTCAGAAGTTATGGTTTGAACAACAGTATTTTGTTTTGTTTGCCCTAAATCTTAAGCTGAATTTTTATGAGTGCTTTAAACAGCTGTGTTTTTAAGCAAACCAGTTGTTTAGTCTTTGTGTGAGTGATCCTGCAGGTCTGGATTGAATTGGATCAGGGAACTGATCTGACTACAAAATTACTTGAGTAAGTAGGGGTTCAGCTGGGTAAGACCACCACTTCTCAGAGGTCATCTGCACTTCAATCAATTACAGCAATCTTGAAATGGCAGTTTTAGCATTTTTAGACTATTTCAATCTTCAGACCCACACTTACTGTTCCCAGAGGAGACTGTGGGGATAGTCCCACAAAATTCCCTTTCATTGAATTACGTATAAGATGATGTATTGATCTGCACGTCATCATAGCATCTTCTTGTCTGCTTGCCCTGTGTCCTTTGTCTACCACTGTGATGTCTGTCTGTAGCATTGATTTAACATTTTATTCCCTGTGGGCATCAGTGCAATAATCTGAAGCACAAAATAGACAGTTTGAAGTTCAACTCAATCCTTAAGCTTAAGAAAATCTTTGTTTTAATCATATTGTTCTTGTTATCTGTGAGAGTTAATGTGGATAGCCAAGATCTACATTTTGTGTGGAAAACATTTTTCCCTGGGGTCATTTTTACTATCTATTTGTAGACTGATCCAGAAGTGAAAATCTAACTTTTAAAAATCTATTATGTTATGTAAAAATTACTTCTTAACAAAATTCTGGAAAGTAGAGAACTTCCTTGCAATTAATGTCAGTATAATTAATCAAGAAAAATCGGAGTTTGTCACTGCTGAGAAGTGCGTCCATGTGAAATTTCTTCTCAAAGCAATAGAGCCACAGCCTGATCCTATATTGATCTAAATATACGTAGGAAACAGTAGGACATGCTATTGTCTGTTTAGAAGTCTAATGTACCTACAGCGAAGACCAAGAGAAAATGTTTTAGTGAGAGTAATGTGTTTCATTCACAACAATTATTTTGTGTCTGGGACAAAGGTTTCTTAAGGTGCTCATGTTGTTCTCCAGTGGTAGCTGGCTTCCACAAAATTATATTTACCTGCTATTTTTAAAGAATATGATGCTTGACTCGGGGAAGATAACATTGGTTTCTAAATAAAAGTGTCTACAGTACCAATACTCGGCATAAATGTGTTGGCTATCAGCATACATACTTTGCTGTGTTTTCTGGAAACACTGCATAGTTGTGGTCTAAACCAAATCAGGGCTATGCAACTGGCTCAACAACAAACATGATGTTTAAGTAGTTTACATATATTGACGGTTGAACAAGCACAGTGTACTTTTGGTCCTGGATTAAAATAGGACTCAGGAGGCTTAATGTTATTTTCTCAAGTGGATTTGTAGAAACAATACACCTTAATTGCGTGCTAGTTCTTCAGTGTAGTACTGGGTAATTTCTTGTGTAGATTCCTGTCTTAGGAAAATGGAAAGCAAACTGTGCTTAGGACATTTCTTACAGGAATTACGTGTGAATTTCTTTTGTTTGGAAACTGCATATCTGTATACAAATGAAATTGGTCTGAGTGTTGATGTTGAGGTGATTGCCATATTCTGTGTAATTTAATTATTTTGCATATACTTCTAACTTAAATTCCTTTATACTTACTACATACCATCTTCATTCCTTTGCATATACTAGACATAAGCATATATCACAAATCCATAGTAAGAGTAATTTTTCACTATGCATTCATGAGACACATTAAACTGTTAAAAACTGGCACATTGGTGAGGCTTTCATGTGTGATTTATTAAAGGTAGGGTGAGATTTTAACCTCTGGGAGTCACCCTAAGAAGTTAAATGTGTTGTCCTCTTGGCTGCTTGAGTTGTCTGTTAGGGGCAGTCAAAATGGGCAGGTGAGGGAAGGAGCAGCCTCTTTTCCACAGGGTCTGCCAGTGATGAGAAGCTGGACTTTGTTTATTGGCCAACTCTTCAGGTACTGCCAGCGACTCAGAACAAGCTTTAAAGTTCTGGAGTTTAGCCACATTGTGTACACATGAGGGCTTGTTGGATTTTTTTCTGTTCTACAGCATTTTGGTGTTGTGCCTTCATGTTGCCAAAGTGCAAGCTCTTTTTGCAATGCTGAAGAAGTCCATTGTTAAAGGAAAGAGAGTGGGAGCAAACACACTTGTTATTAGAAGCGTATTATGAATACTGGCATTACTGTGCAAAATCCTAACCAGGGGAGTGATTTCCATGATACTTGTGCTATAAACACCTGGACATGGAAAGTTAGGGTTATCTTGGTTTGCATGGCACTTCATGAAGACAGCCAACTCCTAATTAAAGCACAGAAGAAGGAATTTTTAATGAATGTCTTGAGGGGTCCAAGATTGTACAGTATGGTTTCAGACACCTGAGACCTGAGCAGAAATCTGTGAATAAAAATCTTGACAGTCATTTACAATGTTCAGATGGGAGATCACTGAAATTTGTCACATTCTGAGCAGAAACTTGCTGAACACTACCAATGATCTTTCTGTAGTGAGTTTTGTGTAACTTAGCAAGGAGATCTAGTCTTACCTATTTATGATCTGTGTAGCAGCTAACTGTGTACTTCATGGCTCCTTGTGGCTGCAGAAATACTCTGTGAAACTTGGCAATATCAGTTTGTGAGATGACTTGGAAAATTGAGGGATTTTTTTTTTCTGTACAATTAGAAGATACAGATGGGGGCTGTGAATTCTGTCTCTTACCTGTGTTTAGCCTTGATAGCTCTACTTTCATAAATACCAAAATGGTATGGGAAACAATCTGAAAAATTACATGTATTTTTCTACTTTTAATCATATTGTATTTTGCCCATGGTTATGGTTAAGCATTGCTCAATAAACCAAATGCACTTGTGAAGAACCACTGTTGAGTACAAGTGAAATCTATTTTGTCTTTCAATTAGATTTCATTGCTTCTGGAACCAGGGTTTGTTATGGCAAAACAAGTAACAGTGGTTTCTCTCTTGCTACCCTGTAGCCATAATTCCTCCTTTTTGATGATTGACCTTGGCCTTAACTGACCAAGAATGGATTTTTTTTTTCAATTTTTTTTAAAAAATTCCTGTATTTTCAACCAGAATTTGGAAATATGTAGGAAACTGTAGTAGGGTTTTCTGTGGCTGTATCTGCATACATGTACCATTGCTGTAAGAAGTAGGCAGGTGTGATAGCCCCTTGCTACCTGTGTTTCTTGGAACTGACAGCTATGGAACAGGATATGCTGGTGCAGATCTTTGGGAGTGGGTATTTCTAACAGATGCACACAGCTTTCAGGTTCAAGGCATGAAAATTTCTGTGTGACTGCAGTTGGTGGAAGGGCTGGGCTCTTTTCAACTCCCACTTTGCAAATTCATTTGAGAAGTAGGTTAATATATTGCTGTGGGTCCCCTTTCTTGCTCTAAGCAGGATGGCCAGGTGTAAATGTGTGCCAGGGATGCACACATACACTGCTCCCAGCCAGGTCTGGTGATGGAGAGGGGAACAAGTCACGTGTTTCAGGATATGCGACAGGGCATGACCAGGCTAGGGCGCCTCTTTTTCTCCTTTGCTGCTGCCAGTGAGCTACTATGGCTCACAGTGGGGTGGTAGGAACCAAATAAGCACAAATATGGCACATCATGTGAACTGCACAGCACCTACAGGCCCAGCTCAGGAGAATGTTGGGTTGGATGTCTTGTGCTTTAAGGAATGCCTAGCAGGATCTTTCTATGAAGAATGTTTAATGGAGCATCTGCCAGATAAACCACTCTGTACACACATGCTCAGTGGGGACACAAAAAGTAGGCCAGCCCATGTGGAGGTCACCTCCTGTTCCAGTTTCCTGTCCACCTTCTCCATGGGCAAACCCAAGGCTGGCTGGGCCTCCACTGTGCTCCTCATCCTTCAGCTGTGTGATCCTGCACTACTGATGGAAGGGGAATGGACATGACAAAAGGAGGAGCACATGTAGAGGGATTCCTTATGGAACAAGGGCATATGATACCCCTGGAAAGATTGGACAACCCAGGGTTGCTGAGGAAAAGCCCCTGAACAGGCCCCTGTCTGCAGGCAGGCCTGGAAAGCACCTGGCTGCAGGCAGCCCTGAAAGTCCTTGGCAAAGTTTTACACTGGTCGGCTCCCCTGCTGATTAGGGGCTGTCTAGAGGGACTGGGCGTGAATCTTTGCAAAAGTAGATACAAGCTTGCATAGTTGAACAATAAAGGGAGAATGATGCTCAGATCGTATCGGTGTACGTGTCGTTATTCTGGCCAGCTCTCCAGCCTCGGTCCCTATCAAGCACACACTTCCATCTTTTCAGCAAATTATACCTTAGAAGAGCCCTGATGAGGACCATTTTCCCTGGTTGCATCACAGTCACTTAACCCAACACATTAATGGTGTGAATCCACATTCCCTTTGCTGTAACCCTAGCAATACCCCCCAGGTGTTCGGATGTTTCCCATGCCAACTGCTTTTTCAGTGGGGTGTACATCTAAAAAGCACTTTCATGTCTTAATTTTCTGCCCACCTCACCCGTTTCTTGGTTGCATTAACATGATCTGTATGTAACATGCTGTTAGTGACACACTGATGGGTGCTTGAGGTGATCATAAGCTTTAGTTCCTCCAGTTGGCGGTGTATTGTCCCTGGTTTCAAAGAACAAATTGTAGTCGTGATTTTGGATGTTCGTCTTATACAGCTGTCAGGCTTCTCTCAAATACAGATGTCATGAATGATATGTTTTCATTTGTGACAACTTTCATAATTTATTTCTTTGCAAATCTAAAAAATCTGCCCTGTAAAGCTTAAATAACAGAAAGCCAAAATTGCAACAGATGTCACAATATTTTACCAAGTCAACTCTGTTAGGGCAATATTTGGGCTACTAGGAAGGCCATAGACATTTCTGTGTAGGTAAAAGGAATATTCTATAATTTGAATATGCTTATTCAAAAGGTTACTTGTGGCAGTGCTATTCAGTTTTTTAAGTAATTACCAAAATTGGGCAACATGGCTTTTTTTGTGGAATGGGATATCCATGAAACAGTAACAACCTGTGAATCATGACTGGCTTTTAGTTGTGGTTTTTTTCCTGCAATCATGCATGCACTTGTCCAAATAGTTAATTTTGAGCGTGAGTAGTCTCGTCCAATTTAGTAAGAGCACTCACATGACTGAAAATAAAAAAGTATACAAGTGCTTACAGGATCTAACCATAGCTTTTTACGAGGTCATTCTGGAGTTATCCTGAAAACTGCTTTCCACTTATGAATTTCAGTGTAGGTGTTGGAAACTAATATGTAGCCCCTTGGGTGAGAGAGGAAAACAAGTGAGCCTTCTAAAATTTGGGGGGCTGAAGACTTTACTCATTTCACATAATAGTTTTGTATGCACACACAGACCATTTTTTGTGTGTTTGATAATACCGTAGATACCTGCAGACTCCTGACTGAAACAGAATTATAAACCCATCCATTAAAGACAAAATAAATAATCTTTTTATATCAGAGATGATCTTTGCATATTGAAGTCATGGTTCTGTGTATGTTGTATGTGTTTTGACATAATTGTTTGGGATTGCTTTTAAGCACTTAAGAGTGTTGGGTTTTTAAACACTAGTCAAGAACACTGAAATGCCCATGTCCAATTTTAGGAGAGAAGGACTAAAACTCCTGTTTCAGTGTGTTGCAATTTTCTCCATGTGGAAATTTTATTGTAGGTTACATATTTCACATCCTGAAAATTAAATGATTGACAGGTTTGAGAACTTGGCACTTCTTAAACATTTCAGGATCAAGTAACTACCATATTGAGTGTAGAGATTTTATGCTCTACTTGCTCAAGTAACTACATGTAACACCTTCCAATTTGAAAAGATTATAAAGAAGTTTTAAAATAATTTCTGAATCCAACCCGTAACTTCAGAAGTGTGACGACTTCAAGGAAGGGCATGAATGCAAGTGTGTTGCCGATTTAGTTACTGAATAACTGAAGAAATTTGCATCTTATCTCTTGCACAAAAAACCCGGGGTATTTTATGGTCATTGCTACTGAATCTGCATAATACTGGATCACCTGGCAAAACAAAGTCGGACATAGAGTCACAGCTACCACACTGCTGAGTTATACAGCCCTTGTGCTTTTAGTCCAGCTTCATGCTGAGTGCAGAGGAAGGACAGAATGACAAAAGCCGAAGTTTGGGGAAATATCTGCTGGGTTGCAATCAAAATCAGAGTCAGTTCTTTGATCTGGCTCAGGGAGCAGCCTTTGCCAGCAGGTGGGCTGCTGAACTGAGAGTGGCATCTGATGGGGAAGAGAGCACTGTGGGGCATGGTAACTAGCCTGGCATGGGTCGTGTTAGAGCAAAATAGCTTTCTCAGATAAAACCTGAACCATACCAGCTTGTGGCACAGTTCTTCATGGACGCTCAGTAATTTGCATCATGTGGCTATAGTGTTTTAACCAAGAACAAGATGAAGTAGGGCTGGGATCTCTCCTGAAATGCCCTGGGACAAGAGGAATTCCCTTTCCCCACTCCTGTTTTTGGGTCACCTTGAATGTGGTTAGGTAAATTACAGCTGAAATCGGTGTGGGAAAACACCACACCTGTGCAGAAAGACCAGTATTTGGACTGTGGTTTCTGAGGAAGCTCAACTCATTTGGGATGGCTGTCGAAGGGTAAGCTTATTGTGAGTGGCTGGGAGGCAAAACACACCCATTCTTTCTGGCCATAAGCAGCACCAGGGTTTCTGTGGCTGTGTGCCCCAAGGATGTGGCAAGTTCCTTCTTGCTGAAGGCAGCGTGTTGGGCTGGCGCAGGCAGCCGTGTGCTGCTCTGGCGTTCACTGTGCCCATCCTGGGCAAAGATGGCAGGGGGGAATGTGTCTGAAGGCTGCTCTGCTTCCTGCTCCTTCACTTTAGCCATGGTAAGATGGCCTAAAATCCCCCCTGTATTTTGTCTGCTGCTGCTGTTAGCATTAGCTCTGTCAGAGGCTGTGTTTTTCTTCAGTGTTACTGGTGAATTAACACTTCTTTTGTATTTACCTTAAAGGTTAATTTCTTTAGCACTTTACATGGCATGATAGTCTCCAAGATATTTGAAAATAAACTCTGCCAGAACCAATTTATTCAATGTGTGAAGCATTTTAGATATTTCATAATGATAAATACTCATTAAAAAATGTTTTATTATCCTTCTGAGGAATTCTGATAAATTATGGTAAATACCGAGGTAAGAGGATGACATCAGGAGTTTAATGCTATCTAGCCATCAAAAGGTAGCGGAATGTGCTAAAAATAAGGATGGGGGAAAAGTATTTATGTAGCTTGTATAATATACCATAAATCCCAAGAGCAACACTTTTATCTCAGACATCCAGATGTGTCTGTCTAGTTCCCCAAGGCAGACCAAGAAAAAACAGTTCCAGAATATGAGAGCTTTATCATGGTAGTCTATTGTGAATTCAGAAGGCAGGAAGATTTATGATGTTATACCTCATACAAATTAATACCTCTTTGTTGACAGTGCATATCTTACTTATAAATGAAATTGCTGTTCCATCCTGCTCAAGCCTGTACAGTTGGGCTGAGGAACAAGGAAAACCAGAGCGAACTGGATGGTGAAATCCTGATTTCTTCAATGACTGAAGTCTTTAAGGGTGCTAGGGTTGGTAATTTATTTGTATTTATTTATTTTCACAGACAGAAGCAGAGTATTTTGCAGGTCTCTTTAATTTCTTTTTATGTAAAATGCAATGCATTAGAGCATGGGGTAGGAAAGGAGCTGCTGTGCTGTGACAAGACAGTACTCCTTCCAGCATGGCTTCTTTAAAAAAAGGCACTGTTGGCTGTAGTGTGGTGGTGCTGTTTGCTCCATTTTTCAGGTGCAGGATGACTGGAAAACGGGAGGTCAGACTGACTGGTTACATGATACATGGGAGGAGAAAACAAAGAGCAATGCTACAGGCCTTATAGGTCTTGCCATGGTTGACAGCAAGGCAAAAGGTGACTGTGTAGTCCTTTGTGTGAATTTTGGCATGTGAAAATGGGCATTTAAGGTAGAATATGCTGCTTTGCTGAAATTTTAGGTATTTGTACAGATACCCATATAATAGAATTCTGTCAATAACTTGTCTGTCAAAATACTGGTTCAATTTGCCATTCTAAGAATATTAATATTCTAAGAATATTAATAGATTGCTTTTATTACTTTTCTCTTTTAGAGCCTTTCTCTCCCCTAGAGGTCTGTAAGTTAAGCATGTGTTTATGTTTTTATTTTATTGTTTTTAAGTTCTAGGTCACTTCTTTTTTAGGGGTACTTTTTGGAAGTCGTTTCCTTTTATGATAAGATACCAGAAACTGAAATTACAAAAACAGGAACTCCTGTTTTGCATGGAAAAATGTGCTGCAGTTCCATTTGCTGCTTCCAGAAAAATAGGCTGACTTTGTTGTTAAGATTTGTTGGCACTTTCCTTGAAAAGATAAGTAAGAGGGGAGTACAAGGTATTCAGATACTCAGTGCACAGAGATCATAAACAA
Source organism: Corvus brachyrhynchos (assembly GCF_000691975.1). Taxonomy (NCBI): domain Eukaryota; kingdom Metazoa; phylum Chordata; class Aves; order Passeriformes; family Corvidae; genus Corvus; species Corvus brachyrhynchos. Next base: position 12,729,301 of record NW_008238464.1, read on the forward strand.
CAGCAAAGCCACGGTTTCGTTGTTTTAACTCATTGCATTGAGTTTCAGTCAGCTACAGGCATTCAGGAAAAAAAAGGTGATATCAGAAAAGCTGTTAATTTCAAGTGTCTCAGTTGGAGTGGGTCATTTTAAAGGTACGTAAAATCCAAAACCTGCTGATTGTTTCTCTTTGTTTCAAAGGGAGATTATTCAGTGCTCTATCTGGAATTTCACCTTCAGAAATGGAGACAACCAGAATATCTCCTGGTTTCTGAAGATCACAGCTATAGCAATTAAATGTCTTAGGACTCCATTTAGATGTGCAAATAAGACTGCCTAACCACAACCTTTACTTTTTATTACTCTGTGTCTGAATCCTTTGCTGGTAGCGCTCTCTTGTGGCTGTTACTTTCATTTAAACAAAGTAAAGGATTTCAAAAATACGTATATTATTTAGAAATTTCTGCCTTAGGACACAACAGTCTGTGTTGGATATGCGTTCCTAAATTAAATGTGGCAATATATATTTTAATAATGCAGGAAGGTCAGTCTAGGCAAAAGCATCCCAAGTGTGCTTCCCGGAAGATTTCAAAGGGACAGGTGTATTGAGCATTCAGGTTTTCAACCACTTTTTTTGGTGTATTTTTGGTGAAAAGCCCTATGCCTGTGGAGAGACGGAGGGGGAGGCTTGGAGGGGAATGAAGTCTGCCTTGGCAGCCAGAGTCAGGTGGAGAGACAGGGATGGGCACCTTTATTAACGAACTTGATTGCAGATGCTGCTTTTCCTGTGGCACTGCTCTTGGTGATGAGCAAGTTACTTCCCATAACTTTGGCTATTAAAATAAATGAAAAAAAGTATTTGGGAAACTTTTCAAGTGAAACTGATGTGTGTTCCTGGTGAAAGCTTGAAAGCTTTTCACCCTGAATCTGTATTTTCTCATTCTGGGGATGGGAAAGGAGAAGGTGAGGGGGTAACTCTTCACCTATTCTGGTTTTTAATACAAAGTTTTTAGCCGATGTTTTAATTTTCATTAAGGAGGTAAAGCTCTCTGGAAGCTCAGATTGTGATGTGCAGGGGTTTCCTTTGAGCTAGGGTCATACAGTTTCCTCTTTCAAGAGCAGTTGCTAATGAACAGTTGTTTGGTACTACATAGACCCGATACTATTGGGATTGCATCCAGTGTCATAGCTTTATAAGCATGTCTGCATTAATACCAAGTGTGTGATGTTGGATGTAGGCTCCTTTTCCTTCTCTACTGTAACCCAACAGCAACTGGAGTAATGATTCCAGGTTGTTTACTTAGTTGGACTCTCTTAGAGCGGCAGGTTTACACTTGAGATAAGGCCTTGAATGAGAGGGGTCTTGGCCCTTGACTGAAAAGTCTCTGTTCTTCTGTAGGCTGAACTCTTGTGCATGGCATTTGTCTGGTCTCCCACCTTCATTCATCTTTGGATTCTATATGTCACATAAGCACTTTAGTAATGCTAATTCTTTCAGGAATATTTTTTAAATTTCCACTAGTCTTCTGGGAAGGCTTTCATAGCAATTATTTGACTGTTTATAGCTGTTTTCCAGCAAATGTACTGCCATGCCCAGAAGTCTTTGTAGTGAAGGTAAGATGAGCTTGTTTGCTGTTTTGGCTGCAGTCTAGCAGGACAGCTCAGCAGTATCTGATTGCAGATTAAGACTGAAAAGAGGCTTTTTAAAGCAAATTAAAAATCGTATTAGTCAACTGATTTTTTTTTTAGGCTCAGGTTTTCCTTTTCTTTAAAATTAAGGAAATACTTAGTTTTCCTTGTCTCTTACCACTGTATCAGTGTAATTCTCCTCGTTTTTTAGATAGCAGATTCTATAGTATCTACTTGATGCAATTTATTTTCTGTTAGAGTGAGGATGGACTTGCTGCTGCAAATTCAGGAAAAAAGTTCTTTTTTTCCCACTTGAATTTCACTTCTGTGTTTTGCCAGGTAAGTCACCAAGAATAATTTTTGTTAGGTTGACTTTGCATCCTCATTCACACAGCAATAACTCCATGGTTTTTAGACTCTTGCTGAAACATTTTTAGAAAAGCGAGCCATTACATCAAAGTCTGCCTTTCTCTGGACTGCGTATGCACATGCACACACGTGCATGGGTGTTAATATTGATAAGCAAGGCATCATGCTAGGTTTAGCTTACCTTTATTGAAGGCTACTTAGAAAAAACCCTCATTACATTAGCTTTAACATCTGTGAATAATCTATACTCTCACCTTTATATGAAGTGCAGTTGTTTTTTAATAGAATATATCAGTCTAGCTGAGAAAGTTTTAGCCAGACACCATCTAACTTTCCAGCAGGTTCACACAGTTGAGCTATTGGACATCTGTGTAATTTGTAATTCTGTCATATGCTGTCTTAACTGGATTTCTTATTAAAATCTAAATATGTATACTTGCATAAAATAAGACCTCTTCTTACTCTTTAGCCAACTGCCTTCCTGAAGTTTGAGGATTTCTGTAAATCCATGGAACTTCCAGCTTTTCCTTTACAACTATAAGTGCATCCTGCTTTGACCTGTGAAAAGCTGTTCATTTTACACATGCAGGATGGTGGTCACTTGGTTGGTAAGGATGCTGTGGTGCAGTCTGCTCTGTTACAGAACAGAACCAACAAAAATGTATAGTTGTTGTTTAGTGTGATGGGTCAGTGAACCTAAGGCAAACATGATCGTGGCACATAGGCCAGTGTGTAAGAAGAAAGTTTGTCTTCGTTCTGCTGTGCTGATCCTTAAGGGTACAGCATAATTAATCTTCTTCATTTTCCCCAAAGAAACTCTGCGTAGCGTGTTACTGTATCCTTTATATCCTCAGGTATGATGATGGTCAGCAACCATGGCAAGCTTACATGTGCAAATCTGACTAGCAGAAGGGGATTAATTTTGTGGCTATGGAATAAAGCTTATTTTTTCAGAAGACTTTTAAACTAAATTGTCCTTTGGAAGAACTCCCCAGAATGTGTAACATCAGTCTCCCTAGGGAATGGAAGGATGTACCTGCTACTTTTTTCTGGAGGTGATGATTTCCAATGCTTGCATACTGAGGTAGTTTATTTCTTGGGCTATAACAGGCTGCCTCTCTTTCAGGGGAAGTGCTGCTCCCTGAGAAGACTGTCTGGTGGTTTTTCATGTGTAGGAAAAACATCTGTAACTCTCCACTACCATTGATGGTCCATCAGAGCTCTTAAGAGATTTTCTTTTAGCTTTGTCATCTCATAGGTGACATGAACTTCTTTAAAGTGCAGTGCCCCAGACCCTTCTATTCTCTCAGCCGTGTATTTGCTTAGAAGACTGGAAAAGGCTAGAACAGATAAAACAAATCAACAAAAACAGTTTCAGCAGCATAACGTCAGTGCATTTTCCATGCGCCATGTCAAGCACCACTTCAAACGAACATTAAAGCTCCCCTTCCTTCCTCCTCTGTCAGGGACAGTCCTCTGGTTTCATTTTTTGGGCTTTGCTCAGCTTTTCCCTGCCGAGCTCCGCAGCAGCATTCAGCGGCAGAGTCGCAGGTCTGACTAATCTAAGGCGCTCCGGCCTCTTAGCGGGGAGTGCTAACAAGGCTCCTTTCTGAGTCTAATTATATCCCTAAGCTGGCAGCCTCAGATTAGCACAGGACAGCCGGTGGCAGAGGGCTGAGGAGTCCGATGCTCTGCTCCGCCAGCATTGCCCGTGTCTGCCGGGGACAGAACCCAGGAGGATGCCACCAACACCGCCCGGTGCCACCTCGGCCCCCATCGCTTCGCCCTTGGACCGCTCCCGCTCCATGACAGGAGGCTGGTCTCCCAGCTGGGAGCTCTGCCTGGTCCCAGAGGGAGGAGCATAGGTAGGTACCCTAAGGCTGTGCCAGGGTGGGGAGGCTCCTGCTGGGCTGGCCAGGAGGTAGGACACTCATGAGCTCTGGCAGCTCCTCACCCCATCATTTCATTGTTGGGATAAGCCAGTGCTCAGGGTGCCTTTCTCTTGGCTTTTTTGTGTGTTTTGTAACTTGTTGGATGAGGGGGATAAAAAAGCTATGCATTGTTGTCTCAAATGCATCTGATTAAAATTTCATTATAGGATTGTTGAAGTGGAGTCAGCAGGCGTGGAAGAGGGGAGGTGACTTTGAAAAGAGTATTTCGTTGTTTGCTTTCAAATTTGCCTCCCATTTCTCAGGCAGACCTGAGAAATTTGCCTTGCTGAGCCAAAACCATTCATCTCCCAGCCGGGCCATGCACTGGGGTGGTTTGCAGTCGCTACTTTCTAAGAGGTCTGCAACCATTTATCTTGGGCTGGTCTCTTCATCCTAGTATGGGATGGAGACAAATGGAGTGGCAGAGTCAAACTCAAAGCGTCAAGGCCTAAGAGTTTTTAAGTCTTGAGCTTTTAGTGGTGTGAAAAGAAAATTCAGTGGAAAAAGTTTCCTAGGCTGTGAGCTGTTTGTCAACATGCTTACACAAGGGTGGAAGGGGATTTCTACGGAACAGTGCAAGAGGAAATGAGTATGTTGATGAATGTGAGACCAAAATTGTTTGTTCTTCACGATAAATCTAAAGAAAGGGTTGTAGGATTTCTCCTTGGGAAGGAGAGGAATATGAAGTACTGAGCAAAGGTGAGGGGGGGAAAAAAAAACCTAATCTTTTAAATACACTTGTCTGACACAGTTTGGGGAAGGGGGAGGGAGTGTTAAATGATTAATTTAGGTTTGGGGTTTTTTTTTTGTCATTGCCAGGCAGTTACTGCTTCCTGCTTTTCAAGAACATATGCTGTGAAGGTGGGGTGCTGGAGCAGCGTGGGCTCAGGATGTGTTTCTGTCTCTGTCGTCTTAGTGGTGACCAGACAGGCCAGCCAGCTCCATTAGAGAAATCCTTAATCTAGTGAGGCTAATGGACCTTCTCACACTACGGGGCTCTCAGGTAGGATCTGCCCACTGTATTTGTGGGAAGGATCCCAGAAGAGTTAGGATCAACATCTGCAGGTTATTCTTGGTTTATAATAATGCATAATAATACATAACAGAGCACTGGCACATAAAACCCATCACACATTTCTGCTGACTTCACTGAACTTTGAGTAAAGCTATAAAATATTAAACTTCAATTAGTCACTTGGAGCTCATATGTGGTATTCAGTGTGTCTCAGTGATTTTTTTCTATATGAAGGTACCTTTTTTATTCCTTGAGGTTGTTTAGACTTCCCTCTGTGGAGCTCTGTACCACCCTAGAAGGAGTGTTGAAACCCAATTTTGTTTCCCACTGAAGAAGACTAAATGTAGCACATAAAAAGCAAACAGCTGAGTACTCACTGTTAGAGCCGTATTCACTGCTCCAAGTTTAATAATAGTGATGTAGTCATAGTATCTGTGTGATCTGTTGTGAGATTGTCTGTAGATAGCTACCTTGGTTTATGCAGGAAGAATGCATGGATGAATTCAGTTATTAAACTACTTGATCATTTCAGAGGGATGCTGATAGATCCTGCAGCTTTTTTAACAAACAGACTTTGGCAGCAGGAGTAACTATATATGAGTGTTAACTAGAGCATTTTTTCCTATGTTTTGTCATTCATTGTAACTGATCTGGGCTTGAAAAATTTGGATAGTTTCTGATTTGATTTCTACGTATTCAAGCACATTTTTCAACCTGTGGGCATTTATTATTTTATTCTTGCCATATTTACTCTCTTGTAAAACTTGCTCTTGCTGATAATTAGGGTGACTAAAGATTGAGATATGGAAGGGGTGGTGTGAGCTGGGCTGGAAGAAAAATGATCTATTGAAGATTTTTGTTATTGCTGTGAAGTTACCCTGTTTTCAATTTTGCTTGGAGAATAGCTTTTATTTTGCTGTGAAGTGACTGAACCCAGCTTTCAAGTCTACTGATGTTAAATTGGATGCATATCTTGGCACATTCAGTTTCTGTAAAATAAGCCTAAAAACCTAATTCCCCAAGCAAAATCAGCGCTGCTCCAGGAATCCCAGAAATTAGGGTTTTCTGGTCATTTTTAAACTTCTAGCTCTAAGTGATTGTAAGTGTTTTAGGGCTGCCATGTATCTGCTCAAAATAAGGGTTTGTACTTTTTCCCAGTGTGTCCAAATCACGGGAAACAGCTCTGTTTCTTGCAGAATGAAATGTCAGAAGATAAAGCAAGACATAGAACCAGCCTCAGCAGAGGATCCAGCTTCTTGCACTTGCCTCACTACAGCCCCCATCTTCCCCCTAGGGATGGAGGGTGGCGGCTGGCATTTCTCAGGGTCAGGCTCCCACCCACAGGTGGGAGGTGGAGCTCTCAGAGACAGCATTATACCTGCCCATGCAGATTCTTTCTGCTTCCATTAAGAGTCTCTACAAAATATGTTGGAAATATTTGGCCTGAATTAGTACAGGCATGGGAGGAGAGTAGCTCATGCTTCAAGAAGTTGCAGGAAAATATCTGTCCTTTGCCAATGGAGAAATGGTAGATGGATGTGTAAGTGTTTCAGACTGTCCTGCTGCTTGTTATAATGCTGTTTTGGCTGCAGTCATCAGGTGGAGATAAAGAACGGGAACTAACAATTAACTTCACCTGAAACTTGAGCTGCCCCGGGAGGTAAGGAGGGAGAGGTTACCTTGGGTGATTGTGCAACTGTAACCACCTTATGCCTTGGGCTTCCAACACGTTCAGGCAGTTGATATTTCCTGGCCAAATTAGGAGCTCTGTAATGTGCCGAAACTCTAATGTCTGTCTTAATCTGAAAATAGTTTTTATGACAGTAAAAATGCTTTTTACAAACCATGCCATGTATCACAAAGTGATTTACAGTTGCATGGCTTCCAATTCAGTGGAAGAGGTATAAATTTTTACATGCACTTGTATGTGTAATCCAGAAGGGGCTCCTCAGAACAGGCAGTTTTCTTTTTATCTCTTTTCTTTTTTTTTTTTCTTCTTTTTTTTCCTTCTTTTTTTTCCCCTTTCTTTTTTTTTTATTTTGCAGAGCAGTTTTTTCTTTCAAATCTCTATAGTCCTTCTGAGACTAAGATGCCTCAAGGAAAAATTTCTACATGAAAAGCTTATTCAGTTCTTTATCAATGTGGAAAGTACTGTAATTTTTTACAGTATTACACTCATCTTTTGTCTCAGTTATGTCTAAGCTGGAGTAAATGAGTCCTGGATGCTGTGTGATGTGACCAGTATTTATTTGGAAGATTACTTGAGAATTCCAAGTGTTGTGAGAAGCAATACTTGAGTACTTAACAAGTGTAAGCTCTTAAATAGATGAGCAAGAAACCTTTATGTGGGCCCATCAAGTTCTAATCATGAGCTCCCACAGCTGGGTGAGTTCTTCAAATCTGCAGTGACAAGTACATATAACAGCTTCTGGAATGAAAAACAGTTACACTGTCAATTCCTTTTTATTTGAGGCCGCTGTGGGTAACTGCAGCCTCATGGTGTTTTTTTTTCCTGCCGAGGATTCAGAAGACTAACAAAATCCAAAAAAAATGTTTTTAATACATTGAATAAATGATTTAGCAGTTTCTTTACAGTAGCTTTTTGTGCACCCAGTTAATTACATTATATGTTGTTCTTCTAGTGTATTTTAATTTATTGAACACAAGGTCGGTGAACTGCAAAAAAACCCATGGATTGGGAAGACTTTTGTTCCCCCAGACTATACAGATTTACTAAAAAAATTTGTAAATGAAGTATTGGTATGTCTAGCCTACTGTTACTATAAAGGAGGGGAGGTGAGAAAGCTGAGAACTATGAAGCTGTTTGGGTTTTATAAGCAGACAAACAAGGGCACCTGCGCTGTCACTACAAATTCTTGACATTTTCTCTACATGGAGTAAACCAAACAATGTGTGAGTGGTTTTCTGAGGACATTCCAAAAACGGAACCCCTCCTAGCAGATTTGCATGGCCGGCATGGGGCAACAGTGTTTATAACTGGTCGTCTGTTTCTGTAGGACAAACAAGAGGAGCATGGTTTGGTTTATTTGGCTTTGAAACAATCTAAGGGCACCTTGTGAGTTGTACCTTGCAGTATGTGCAGTGCCCGAGAGTGCTGCTTGTTTCAGAATGCCAATGAACTGTGCATTTGACCTTTAAGCTTGTGCAGGTTTCCATTTTATCTCAGGACTGCAGCCTTTCTGCATTTCCTTAGCCTTGCATCCTTGGCATGTCTTATAGCCAATTACACTGGGATTTGGCCAAATTTCTGGTTGTAGACAAGGTTTAAAATGACTGCCAGTAGTTTGGACCTCCTGCTACAACTTTGGAAAAGTGAACTTGGACTATTTTAAAAACAAAGTTTTTAACAATACAAAGGGTTTGCAGACTGCTGAAAAGCTTTCAAGTTGCATTGTGGTGAATGGAGGGAGAAGAGTTTTATTTTGATAGCTGCTGTTTAGTGTCACTACATTGACTGGTTCCCAAATTCTCATGTTTGTACCTTGAAACGTGGTCTGCAGCTTTCTGTAGAAACTAAAGTAACTGAAAAGGGAATATATTTTTTAAAAGAATCTTTAATATAAATGATCACTACAGCAGTTTTCACTCAGAGAATTAGGGCTGACAACGTGCAACAGTAAGTTAAACCAGATGCTTCTGCTTTGGCGTTTTTTTTCTGTCTTTGTAGATTCAGCTCAGTTCTGACTGGAGCCACTAACTTATCCATCCTTTTACTTTTGAAAAACTGGGATTTCTTGCCTAAACCCAAGTTTCTTTAGGGTGGGACTCCACCTTGGGTACTGCATCCAGCTCTGGCATCCCCAGCACAGGAAGGACATCAACCTGTTGGAGCCCGAAAGAGGCCACCAAGATGATCATAGGGATGGAGCACCTCTCTTATGTGAAAATGCTAAGATTATTAGGCATGTTCAGCCTGGAGAAGAGAAAGCTTTGGGGTGACCTCACTGCAGTGTTCCAGAACCTGAAGGGAGCCTACAAGAAGCTGGAGAGAGACTATTTTCAAGGGCATGTAGTGACAGGACAAGGGGGAATGGCTTCAAATTGAAAGAGGGTAGGTCTAGATTAGATAGCAAAAAATTCTTTCCTCTGAAGGTGGTGAGGCACTGGAGCAGATTGCCCAGAGAAGTTGTGAATGGCCCATACCCTGAAAGCATTCAAGCCAGGTTGGATGGCACTCTGAGCAACCTGGTCTAGTGGAAGGTGTCCCTCCCTGCCTTTGTCAGAAGGGTTGGAACAAGATGATCTTTAAGGTCTCTTTAAGGTCTCTTCCAATGCAAACCATTCTGTGATTGATTCCATGATTTATTTCCTGTCAGCGGATACAGATGAACAGTGGGAGACACTGCATTTGTAAGGACTGACCTCTAATGCCCACTTCTGGTTAGATGGGGAGCCCTGGCTGTCAGTAATTACTGCTGATGTGGAGTGCAATCCTGCGGTCCCAGGGCTGCAGCCTCCAGGAGAAAAAACACTATCGTGTGACGTTCCGTGGTCATAGGAGAGTGTGCCGCTGTGCCGGCCGGAGGAAGGCTCAGTTAGGGTGAGGAATGATCCCAGCAAGAGGAGCTGGCAGTCCGGCAGTGACCGTGGCGGCCGGAGCCGCGGCCTCCCTGCGCACAGCGCACGGCA